>NW_008677309.1:11920-22672 GCF_000695815.1 Acanthisitta chloris
TTAAAAGCTGTTTTATACAGTAGGCAGCTGATGTTAGTTGAGCACGGGCTGAGTGGAGATGAGCCACATTGTGTCTGCTTTGCTTTGCTCCTGCAGGTACTGTGCCTTTCAGTGAAAGAGTTAAAGGAGCAATGGGAGGTTAAACATCTGTCTGCTGATTTTTTGAAGCACATGGCTGTGCCCTTCCACTTTACTGACACCTGAGATTATTAAACCTGAAAGAGCCATCAATGGGCCAGTCCTTTTTGTGCTAATGTGATGCCTTAGTGCTCAATATGTCTTTATTTGGACAAGGAAAATAAACTAGTTAGATTCATTGTATAGTTTTAATTCAGCTTCACCTTGGAGTTACAGTGCAGTCAGCTCTGCCTATCCTCTGAGGCATGTTTATTTTTGTGGGAAGAGATAGGGCTTCTGAAGAAGCCTGAAAAAGCCCAGATTTTTTTTTTTCCACGAAGCCTTATATTTTGCAAAGCCTTCATTATAAGCCCAATTGACCCACCAGTGGCCCTTTAAGAGGCATGTTGGCAGTTAATCTGTTCTGGTTTGCAGCATGTACATTGCTTTAAGAATGACTGGAATTCTAGGGGGAGGGAGGAGGGAAGCTTTGACCTCCGTGTGCACATGTGCTGCTGCCAGCATCCCCTTGCTCCTCTGTGTGATTGAATGGATAAATCAAAGAACACCAGCTCCTTTTCCAGCTCTCTCTGAAGTGAGTGAGGCGCTTTTTTTGTTTTGTTCACCAGTGGCCAGCATGGCTGAAATACTTCCAAGTGCAAGGGGGAAGGTTTCTACCAGTTATTTGGGTGTGGGAGCTGGTAGCCAGCCCAGTTGTTGTGTTCTTAATTGCCCTGCTTTCCCTTTCCCCAGATCTGAATGCATCAATAAGTTTGCCTCTGTCTTTGGGACCATGCCGCTAAAGGTGGTGGAGCACCGCGCTGACCCTGTCCTCTACAAAGATGACTTCCCTGAGAAACTGAAGAGCTTTCCCAATATTGGCAGCTTGTGAGGGCAGCTGTGAGACAAACCTGAGCGATGGAAGCAACAGCTGGGAAGGTGCTACGAGGAGTATAAGGCCCTGAAGACAAAAATGCCTAGAGAGTGGGTTGATCTGAGGGAGATGGGAACTGATGTTGTATCCTGGTATGTTGTCTTCCCTTTACATTGCACAAAGGTGTAATGGAAAGCTGAACAGCTGCAGTTCTGTTGCTCACAGAGGATCGAATCTGTCCATAGATTCTCCCCAGACTGTCAGACACACACTTTTCTCCAAAGGAGGCTGTGCACCTGGAGGAATAAAACAGAACCTTGCTCTCTGTGGTCTTACTGGCATGACTGAGCTCTTCTATCAGATGTGCTGCACCTCTCTGGTTAGTCAGCATCCATCCACTCAGGGCTGCTGTGTGCAGTGCAGAGCTGCTCTCTTTTGGGAGGAGCTTCTTGCCCATTTCACTCGTGGGCCTCTGTCTGTAGAGCTTTAACTGTTGGCTTAGGGAACTGTGTAACAAACATTTTCTTCTGCATTGTGATAAAAATGTTTATTTTTTTACAACATCACCCACCAAACCCTGCCTGTTCTTACAGGGTTTTAAAGAGCAAAGCGTTTTGTGTTGTTTAAATGATCGTGTTGGGATTGAGACTCAGCAGCTGGGAGGATGTTCTCCTTCCCAGCAGAGACTTGCAGGACAGAACTGCAACCGCTGCACCTCCTGCGTAAATCTCAGGTTTTCAAAACTGCTGCATCCATGTAAGGGACCTTGACTATGTCAAAACTAGTTGTATTATACAAAAAAACCAATTTATCTCTCAGTCTCCTTTTAGTTTTTATTTCATTATCAAACCAGCAGTCAGGTTACACTCTTACATTGTAGCTCCCCATAGGGAACAACAGCTCTGAGCTAAGTGTTTCACCTCTGAATCTTCTTCAGCAAAGTACATTGTTAAACTGATGTGTGAGACACCTAAATGTACAGAAATCCCCAGTTACAGCTCCAGTGTGCAAGGAGATGTGTTTGTACAAGACACTATTAACTCACACTTACAAACTGCTGCAAATTGCCATTGCTGGGAAAACTTCTGTCTATGCTTGTAATTTAAGGGACCCATTGCCACTAAAACATAAGGCTTAGGAAGGTCTTTGCATTTCTTAGGACCATTTGAATGGTTTCTTAATCCCAAAATTAACCTCAATGAGAAAACTAAATGCAGCAGAACTAGAAATAAAGTGGCCTGGACTGTTACTATTGTCTGTCAAGATTAAAGAGGATCCCAAGTTGGGCCAAGAAAGGAATCTCTTCTCTAGCTCCACTGACAAAATGTTTTTTACCAGATAAGGATGATTTCTCTGTCTTTGGAAACCTCCATAGCTGCCAGTTACATCCTACTTGATGGGCTGTTTTTCTCTTACACTGCAAGCAACCTTATGCCTCAGATTTGCCAAACTCCAAACAATAGGACAAGTGTTAGACATCACAGCTCACCCCCTCTCCTAAGCTGGATACGCAGCAATGACAGAAACCAAATGAAAGTCAGGCTAGAAACAGGAAACATCTGCTCCTATTTGTCTCACCCCCACTAAGACTTATCTTATTGCCCAATGTAGTGGATGTGCTGTGAATGAAAATCACATTGGAACAATAACTCTGAGGGGATGCTTCACTTCATAACTCCCCTGGGATGTGCCTGTAAACTGTATGGGCCGACTCTGGGAGCATTTCATTGCTAGTAAATGGTTTTCTCTGCAGTCTTTGTTTCATTCCTGAGCTGCTGTGGGAGGAGGGAGTATTGGGGAGCGAAGAGGAGGCTGTTGCAGTGACAACTCCTGTCTGCACAGTGGGTGTCACAAGAAAGAGGAAGGTTTGTTGCTCATTATTTATCCTTAGCAGCTTCTTGGGTTCATTCAAATGAACTTTTTTACTGAATCTTCCTGTTGATTTACGTCCTGGTGCTCGAGCAGCAGAAGATACCAGCGTATTTCCCTTAGGAAGTTTGTTCTGAGAGGGAAGCTGTGGCAGTGCAGTAGTCACTTCAGTTTTGGCTGTCCTTTGGGGGCTGATCTCAGCTTGGCAGGCCTGAGCAGTTAGCTGAGTTACAACATCTTCCTTACTGAGTTGTGAAGCTGCTGTGAGTTCTTGATTCTTGCACACTAAGCTAGTAAAAAGTGCATGATTTGCATAGAGTCTTAAAAGACACGGAGGATTTGAAATGATTGAATGTTTTTAGGTGTGGACAGCTGAACCAGCCCTCCTAAACTGATCTGTAGTCTCAGCTCAATGAAAAGGTAAGAGGTCCTTGTGTCTGCATCCAAAAGCATCTGAGGGGTTTCCCCTTGCACAGAATATCCAGTGACCCCTAACAATCATGTCTTACCCTTTGGCCTTTTACAGTTGCTTTTACAGGGCAAGCTCATTCAGGTGGTAATTTGTCTCTTATTTTGTGCCATGGAGAAAATTGGGCAATTGACTGTAAGGAAAGATTGTAAAATCACCTACTTCCCTCTGTGTTTATGATTGTGATGCTCTTGATGCAAAACCTGTAAAGGTAAGATGTACCTGTGTGTCTGATTTGGAATGGGTTTGATGTTGATCTTTAAGATCATTTTTAGCATTTCATTGTATATATGATATCAAAAAAGGTCAATAATTGTACATTAAAAAGTGAATCCAAGGAGTGTTTGTTGCATTTCACTTCTGGAGCAGCATGAGGAAGCATGGATGGATTTAAAGGGGAGAGCTGCAGTGACAGGCTGGTTTACTGCCTAAATCTGTGTTAAACTTGAATGTCCACAATGCACTTTGGAAAGATATGTCAATAGTTTGCTGTTCCCATAACTGGAGTTTGATGGTTGTCTTTGAAGCAGAAGTTTGCACGAGTTCATCCTGGACACCTTATGGGGCAAGTAGTTGTTACTCTAATTTTCTGCCAAGGTTTGACAGTAGCATTTATCTTGGAGAAATAGGGAACAGATCCTTTCTCTTTTGCAAAGAGAGACAGCAGCTGTTAAAGAACTGTGCTTTTGGGAAGAGAGCTTTGGCTGAGTCACTGAGGTTGTGGAATCCAGTGTGGTGGCAGCTCTGTGTCTCCAGAAGATCTGTGAGCATTGGCCAAAGGGCAGTGTGTGTCCATGGCACACCTTGCTCCTTGGGCATAACTCATGTGCTGCAGTGCTTGCCCTGCCAGTCATGGTGAGTCTTAAGGGTACATTTTTAGCATCACCAACTCTCCCTAAAATGTGTTGTCTTTCCTTCCTCACAGCTCCACTATTTCGTTACAGGATGTGCCAGTTCAGGCCTTAGTGCTCTGAATTACTCTCTCCTGCCATCTCCAGCTCCTGCTCCTGAACCTCCTGCCATCCATCATGCAGGTGCAGTTCAAATCCACTGCTGCAGTTCAAATATGCTTCACTCTGGCAACAAGTTTATCCCTGTTAATAATCAATTCAAGGGCCTCTTAAACTCACACAAAGAGGATTTAAGAGGTGCTCAGCACTTTGTGTTTAGGCTGTATTGGTGAGTGTTGAGCACTTTAGAAAAGTGCTATGCTGAGGCACATGAAAAAGGATTTAGGTGGTCAATTTTAATGGTAAAAATACCTTCAAAGATGCCTTGGGTACTTTTCACAGGTGGAGCATATTTTGATCAGGGAAGATCTCAGGATGGTTAACTGGTACTGCACAAATTTTCTATCTAGCCCTTTCACATGAAAGCTGCTGTCATAACAGGGCCAAAGCTCAGGGCCATGACAGGGAAGGAGAACTAAAACTGAAGGTGCTGATGAGAAAATGGATTTGAGATGCCCTAGCCAGAGATCAGACAGAGTGAATTCCTTCATTGTTCTTTTTGAAGACTTGCATATTTAAATTTTGCTAGGACTGCTGCAAAGTGTGCTCTTTTGTAAACTGAAATGTAAGCTGCAGGTAGTTCTTGTAGTCATTGATACTCTCCTCCATGTATGTGAATCGAGAAAAAATATCCTGCAAACTTGTGTTAGACTAAATCTATGCTAGACAGTGAGTATCCAACTGATCCAATTCCCAACTTCAGTCTGATCCCAAAGAGTTGGTAAGAGCAGAGCAAATCCCAGGCAAGTATCCCACCTGGATTGTCTTCTCATTTTAAC
This sequence comes from Acanthisitta chloris, assembly GCF_000695815.1. Taxonomy (NCBI): domain Eukaryota; kingdom Metazoa; phylum Chordata; class Aves; order Passeriformes; family Acanthisittidae; genus Acanthisitta; species Acanthisitta chloris. The sequence goes on from NW_008677309.1 coordinate 17,039, forward strand.
TTCTAGGCTGGAAAAAATAATTTCTGTCCAAAATGGCCAGAAAACTCTGAACATGGTACTCTTTGCATCTTTTTGTAGGATCTGCAAGTTACCCCCATGAGCAGATAGTCATTTTGGACCTCTTGCTAACATTGATGTGTTGCAGAGATGGAATGTGCTTGGCAGAAAAATCTGCAACACTTTATACTGTTGGGTCATGAGTCCTTCAGTTGTATCTCATGCTGGTGGGAGTGCATGGGATGGGGCAAGTTCTTTTTATGATGCCTGCAACTGCTGCACTGAAGTGTAAGAGATTGAGCTTCATGGTGCTTCTGCATGGAATCAAACTCTTAGCTGTAGCTGCAGGTAAGGAGATGGAAGTTGTCCTACACCCAAGGCCTTAAGAGTAAGTGAGGGTAAAACCAGGACTGAACAGCAGTGTCCCAAGCCTGTGACTTAGCAGAACAGCCACACTTCTGGTTGAACTGCTGTTTGTTTGGAGTTCTGAGTAGCTCAACTCCAAGGCAGAGCCCATTAGCCTTGACTTTCAGTATCAGCATGCTCCAGCAGGCCCTGGCTTGAAGCCATTCAGTGACATTCCTGGTGCACTCTGTCTAATTTCAGCCTGATGGAAATGGCTGTAATGCAGTCCCACCTCTGCTGATCTTCAGGATTCCCCTGTCTGCAGCTTCTTGTGGTTGCTTTGAAAGTGAGTTATGTTTCCCATTAAAGGATAACAGCAACAATTGAGGCAATTAAGTGGACTGGCTTGGAGCAAGCAGCACACAGGGAGTTTTCCAGCTGAAAACAGTGTGGCTCAAAGGTTCTTCCTGCAAGACTGTCTGTTTGCTGTCTTCATTTGTCTGGAAAAGGATCCAGTAATTCTCCTTCAGATTTCCTTTACTCATTCTGAGTGCCTGTTTACTTGCATCAACAGGAAGTGCTCCTGCTTTAGACGAGGATGACAACTCTGCAGTGAGTGTGGGCAGAGATCAGTGCAACTTGGTCATGATTTCATTAGGTCTGTGAACTTGCATCAGTACCAGACTTTGCAGGGAGGATGTTGTTTCTACAGAGTCATAAGAAGCAGAAAATACCAGCCTACTTACTATTGAATCTTTAACCTAAGTTTTAGGTTAAAGACTGGATAGGTCTTTAGGTTAGGAGACTGGGCAGAGGTGAAAGCTGGAGCATTTTACCAATGAAGGTGAGAAGAGCTTGGGCTATGCAGACCCACAGGAGGTTTTCCACGTGTCATTATGAGATGTGGTTTCTGTTGCACCCTGTGCTTTTAAGAAGGAAGTTTATCTCTTCTACCCTCTGTGCAGCAATGGGAACCCGTAAAACCAAAAGCCAAAGCTTGAGACTGACTCAACAAAGTGCCACTTACAGACCTCACAGGTTCTTCTTTTGTGAAACCTCTTTGATAGGAAGGGCCAGGTCTGAGCTGGGTGCTAGGCACAGCTAGTGCTGGTGCCTTCAGCTGATGGGAGCAATAACTCCTTTGCCACACTTCATACAAATAGGCAGCAGAAAAGGTTGGAAGCAGAAAGGACCGTAAAATGAGATCCAGGAATTCAGCAAGACTGCAGCAAAAGGAGCAGATTGCTAACTCAGAGCATCTGTCTGCCCCACGAGTAAGTTATGAACTGCAAAACAAGAGAAAGTGGAAGATCCTTTCACAAATAATAAACACTTGTTTGTCTCAGATTAAATGCAACACCTTGACATGTGGGCTCCAGCTGGCCCTAAGCAGATGCACCTTGCATGGCTGTTACCTTCCTTGCCAGCGAAAAGAGTATTGTACATCCATCTGCTTAAAGGTTAATAACCTGCTTTTAAAAAGGGGAAGAAAAAAAAAAGGCAAATCTATTTAGTTTACAGGAATAAAAAATTGTTTTTCATTTAAACTGCCCGAACTTTGCCCTGCCTCAAAGTCTTTCTTTGGCAGAAAAGGAACACATTAACCTGGGTGCTGTAGCCACATCTCCCAGAGAACTTTTTCCATGTGTTTTAAACAGTGACTGTAATGCCAATAAGAAAAATGCAGCTTCAAGAAAAGAATTTCTAATCTGGGTCCTGCCACTGTCTAGAGCCTGTAGAGAGACTTTTGAGCTCTCTGGCAACATTCAGTCCAGGAGCAATTTCTGGTGTAAACCCATACTAGTAGGATGTTACTGAAACTGGCTCTAAGCTCTCAGCAGTCTGAACTCTGCCAGCATCTTGGGAATCTGGCTCTGAGTGCTTGGGGAGGGAAGGAATTTTTCTCCTGTAAGTGAGAGGAATGGATAAGCTTGCAACAGCACCTGCATTATCCATTTCTTTGCAAGACAGAAACCAGCCATGCTCCAGCTGAACCTGGCAGATGCTCCCAGCCAACTGAGGGAAAGGCCAGAGGGCTCTGTGGGTCTTGGTGGGTCGTTGCCAGTTGCTGGGCACGTTCTCAGCTCTGCCTGACCAAGAAGGGTACTTCCCAGTCCACCCAGCATCAGGGACTTGATCTCTTACTGGTCCCAGTGCGGGTGGGTGTGTGCAGTCTGCAGGAAACAGGTTCACAGCTGAGTTTGTTCACAGGATGCAAACAGCAGAAAGGGATGCTCACCCAGCCCAGTGTTCCCACAGCTGGGCAGGTGTGCCCTGGGAACCTGTGGGGCTGAGACAAGCCCTCCCCGGGGTGTGTGGGCTCAGTCTGCCCTGCAGCCCCGTGAGCAGGTCTGGCTGCAGAGTCTCTTGGAGCCACAGCAGAGCAGAGGGTGGCTGAGGCTTGGATGCCTCTGCTTGGATGCCAATAATATTGATTGAGGTTTGTTTTCCTTCTTTCTCCCAGTCTCTCTTTCAAACACTGCACACCTAAACGGATATATTATTACACATTGAAAACTGTCCTTCAAAATCAGTGGAGTGGAGCTGGGAGGGGAGGGAGTGTGGCAGGCTCTGGGGATGTGTGCAGGAGCAGCACTTTGGATGGGGATGGTCCCCCCACTGCAAGCCCTGGGCGTTGTGTGTTTGGGCTCAGGAGCTCTCGTGCTCGGTGTCACACAGCTGTGCTGTTAACGGTGCTGGTGCTGGGGTTGGGTTAGGGTTAGGGTTAAGGTTAGGGGTGTCGAGTGGCTGAGGGTCCTCAGATCTTGTAGCTCTTGGCATCTTGTGGCCAAGTCACTTCTCCCTGTGCTGGCTGTGATCACCTCCTGCCTCGTTACAGACTGGGAGATCTGCAGGATCCTGCGAGGCTTAAGCTCTGCTAGAAGCAACAAGCAGCGAGCGAGGGCAATTTTCTTGGTGGGCAGGTGCCCTCTGTGCTGGCTGCTGCAGCAGTCAGAGAGGTCTGGCTCGCTGGGGCTGCCTGGCAGGCTGTGCCAGGCTCTCCTGCCTGCTGAGCATCCCTTTGTGCGGGGAGAGGCAGCAGCCACGAGCTGCAAAAAAAGCCCCGGACCTCCCCCTTGTTGTTAATCTCCCCCATCTAATGCAGCCTGCACTGCGTCAGCAGTTCAAAAGGGCACTGTTAGGATTTTTTGCCAACTTCAATTAACGTGAGATTTTGGAGGCCCCTCTGATCACATTTCATCTGTCATGAGTCAGGAACAAACCAGCCAGATTGCAGTTGAGAGGAGAGAAGAGAAGGAGTTTATTGCAAACCAAAACAACAACAGTGTTTGTACCCCCTTGGCTAGGGGAGCAGGATCCTTCCCAGTGATGCCACTCCCTCCAAAACGTGGAGAAATAAAAATTGGTGCCTGGAAATTGCAGCCCCCCACCTCTGAAAACAACAACAACAAAAAAGCTGCAAGTGCAATAACTTACTTCAAAAAAAAAAAAGAGTTAAAAAGAATCAAGCTGCAAGGCTGTTTGTTCTCCTTTAATATTCTGCTGTAATGAACTGGTAATACATGGCTGCATAGGCAATAACATTGCATGGCACAAACCTCACATGGCAACATTTTAAATGATTTTTTTTTATTATTTTTTTCCCGAACTTTTTAAAAACTTTTTTATTTTTTTTAGTATGTTCTACCCCAGGCCATTAAGCTAAAGAGAAAAAAAAAAAAAAAAGGTGGTGTTTATACAAGGTTACAATATTTTACAACAACAAAAAAAAAACCAATAATATTGATTGAGGTTTGTTTTCTTTCTTTCGACCAGTCTCTCTTTCAAATGCACACCTAAACCGATATATTATTACACATTGAAAACTGTCCTTCAAAATCAGTAGTATAAAAGTCCTAGCTCTACCTACCTACCTAGCTATGTGGGGGGAGTGGGGGACCATGTTACCAGCAAAGAGTTAAGGGGTGCAAGGCTGTTCCCTCCCAGCTCCCTTCGGGAAGCTGCGAAGGGCTGAGTGATTTCCATCCGATTCCACCCCCTTCCCATTCGGGTTTCATTTCTCCCTCTGTTTGCTTTTTGCAGTGTCAGTCAGAGCAGCAAAATAAACACAAGGCTCTGCCTCTGCTTGATTATTTTTCAATCCTTTTCCAGGAAACTACCTTTTTGCCTTTGTTTGTTTGGAGAGTGTTTTACAACGTGCTGCCCGGTTGGAGTGTGCGCTGGGAATCAGGGAAACACTTCCATCGGTGGGGAATGCCCGTGGGCAACCCTGCTCAGCAGCACGGTGGGCACACCTGGATCGTGGGGCACACACTGTGCCTGGCCTTGCCCTGACACCCTGCCCACCCTGGGCTCTGGCCAGGCGTGCCCGGGTAGGATGTGTGTTCCGCCAGCGATGCCAACGCTCGCTCGCACTCCGCCGTGGGCTCTAGAGGAGAGCAAGGCTGGTTCTCTTTTCACTTTGCTGCCTCAGTCCTCTTCCCTCTAAGCTGTACCCAGGTAGGTGCTGGGGCAGTGAGAACTGGAGTGAGGGGCACGTTGGAGAGGAGGCAGCTGGAGCCTGCCGGGAGCGCAGGGGGGGCAAAGATGTGCTGGAGGGCTGACCTGTCTTGCTTCTCTCCATGAGCCTGTTCAGGCACAGCAGCCCTTGGAGTCTGGACCCTGCAGGGCCCAGCAAGCCCCAGCCTGGTTCAGCCCTGGTTTGCAATTTCTACTAAGGCACTAACTACTGCTTGTAGGCAAAAGGTACCTCTGAGTGTTTGGCAGCAAGTGGTGCCCAACCACTTTTAAGCTGGTGCCAGGAACCTGTGCTGCCTTCGCTATTTGCATCCTCCTGGTCTCAAAGCTCTGGGGCATCTCTGGTGTTTCTGACCATGGCCAACACAAAGCAGCCCCTTGTAGGGTACCTGCTGCATAGCCAGGGCCAGGACTGCTTGGCAGAAGCATTGATCTACCTCCATGAGGCTGGAGGGAAGAGCTGGGTGAGCCCATCTGGCTTCGCTGCCCCCACAGGGGATGCCACCCCAGGCATGGCAGGTGTCAAGGTGGCTGGGGCTGGTGGGATGATTTGGTGATGCCTGGGGACAAAGCTTGCTGCTTTGAAGGTGAGTCCAAGCCAGGGAATTGTGACTCAATGTATGGACAGGAGTAAAATAGTAAATAAGAAATAAATAGATAAGAAAGTCATAAATAGAGTTGAAAATTATTAAAATAACAACAATAATAATTAAAAAAGGTATCGTCGTCGTAACTTGAGATTGCAAGGACAGCACTGACCCTGTGACCCTTAAGAGATGCAGGAGCTGCAGGATGGCTAGGCTAAGATATATA
>NW_008677310.1:0-256 GCF_000695815.1 Acanthisitta chloris
GCGCGGACTCTGCCCGGGCAGGGCGGGAGCGCCGGGACCGCTGGGTGCTGACTCCCGTTAGCTCCGTGCGCCCCTGGAACACCGCCCGAGCCGCCAAACAGCCTGTCTAACCGCGGAACAGCTTCAGAGGTTCTTATCGTGATTAGCTTCCAGCGGAAAGGATTGGAAACAGGAGGTCATCAAACTGTGGTCAGCAGGACCAGGGAGGTGATTCTGCCCCTGGACTCGGCGCTGGTGAGGACACACACTGAATCCT
>NW_008677310.1:381-50288 GCF_000695815.1 Acanthisitta chloris
TGTTCAGCCTGGAGAAGAGGAGGCTCAGGGGAGACCTTATCACCCTCTATGACTCCCTGACAGGAGGTTGGAGTCAGGTGGGGGTTGGTCTCTTCTCCCAGGCAACCAGCAGGAGGACAAGAGGGCACAGACTCAAGCTCTGCCAGGGGAGGGTTAGGTTAGATATTAGGAAGAGATTTTTTACAGAGAGAGTGATCAGGCATTGCAATGTGCTGCCCAGGGAGGTGGTGGATTCACCATCCCTGGAGGTTTTCAAGCTGAGACTGGATGTGGCACTTAGTGCCATGGTCTAGTAACCACAGTAGGGTTGGACTTGATGATCTTTGAAGTCTCTTCCAACCTGGTTGATTCTATGATTCTATGATTCTAAGTGGTTTTCATGGATGTGCACAGCCCTGGCAGTGTTCATTCCAGGCTGGATGAGCCTTGAGCAACCTGCTCTGGTGGGAGGTGTCCCTGCCCAGGGCAGGGGGTTGGTACTGGATGATCTCTAAGCTCCATTCCAACTGCTAAAATTCTGTGATTCTATGTGTGTGTCCCTTTCAGTTGCACTAAGAGTCTGAACAGAAGGCAGTAACAAATGAGTTTGATTTGAAGCCAAATATAATTGGAAATCCATCCCAAAACTAGAGCTAATGTCAGACAAAAGATTGAACAAATTCAGACCTTGGTCTGGGACCAAAAAAGTGCATCCAATAAAGGACATTTCCTTCAGCAGGTAGCAGGTGGACATCCTGTTTAAACCAGTTATTCCCACTGAACCACTGGCTGTGCCTTCTGCTTCAAAACACACGGAAATTCACAACGTGGCAACTGGTTTTCTCATTCAAGCGAAGCACGAAGTCCAGGGGTGGCTACACATGTCTAAATATACCTCCCTGAGCTTAAGCACTGCTTTATGTATCTGCTGGAGGATGTAACAACATTCAGCACTTAGCATTTGCAGCTGTTAGGTATTTTGAGTTAAATATTAAGCCTTTTAGACTAAATGAAAAAAAAAAAAGTCAGGGAGAGAGTGTCTAATATTTAACTTTAAGTAGAAAGTGTCCAGAGACAGTCTGGTTTCATCAAGGCATTTGAAGATAAGTGATTCTGTCTCTCTAATCCACCCTTTTTATCCCAAAAGGTCACAACAGTGCTCTGCCTGCCAAGTGCACGGGGGCAGATGTGATGCTCTGAGGCTTTGTGAGGAGCTCTTTGGAATAACTCCTAAAGGACAGGCTAACTCCTATAGATGGAAAGTCCCCCACCCCTTGAATCTTTGGGGAAATTTTCAAGGTAAGCTAAGAGTAAAGATAATAGTATGCCATAAAGCAAAACATGTTGAATAATAAGGAGTAAAAACCCCATCGTTTGAAAGGAAGGAGCTTTCTCAAGATCTGGATAGCCACTACCTTGTGTGAGTGTTTGCCCTGTTCTCATCCATGTAGCATCTCCCTGTTCACGACCAAAGGCCTAAAAACCTGTTCTTGAGAATTATTTCTCTTTCCCAAACATATTTCTGAAGGGCAATAGTAAGCATTGGCTGATACATAAATGGTATTTTTCATCTCATGATCCTAGTTGGCTTGAATGGCCAATTTTAAAGGTGTCTATCAGTAACATTTTGTACTGTTCATGGCTGGCAGGTCTTTAAACATTGCAGAAGGGGAGATCAATGCAAAAAAACGCTGACAATACATGAGGAAAATGAGGAGACTAAGTAAGTTCACTTCCATATCGGCATAGCCAGGATGTCAACAGATAAAGCATTTCTGGAGAATTCATAGAAACAAACAGAAGGACCTGAGTTTCTCTGGGAACTGTTCAAGTTCTTTTCTGCCTGGACTGCAAATTAAAGGGAAAAACAGCAGGTCTATTTTGTATCCAGCTCCTGAAGAAGGTCACATAACTGAACTTTTCTCTTCAAGCTTCTATTCTTAGTGTGAACTTTCACTGACTTCTCTATTGGTGCCTTGTTTATTTGCAATTTAGTAAATTGTACTACATGTAGGAAATGGACTTCATGGCAATAAAACTGAAGCCCCTGAAAAGAATACTCACAGACAGTTGAGACCTGAAGAAACCAGAACACTTCCTGTGCACCATATCAACCCTCCTACAACAACGCAGTGAGGTCCAGGCTGCATGCATAGGAAATGACAAGCCTAGAATTACTAATGATGATGAAAGGAGATCAGGCTATTCCATAGGGACCACGTGTATATAAAGGTATAACTCCAGCCAACACAATAAACCTTCAAAGCACGAAATGTTAATACTGAGCAGGAAAGTAACCTAATAAAGGAAGATGCCTCCCATATCCCAGACAAGCATATTAGAGGGCTTGGATTTAAGTCTGAATGTTCCACCTCAGTCATTGCAATTATCTGTTAAGTAGGATGCTTGAATCCAGATCCCAGTTCTGGTTTTGACTTCTTCAAACCTCTGTATTTAAACTTCTTCCCAGTTCTGCGTTACCTGGCCAAGTAATTGTTTTGGGAAACAGCCGAACCTTTTGGTACAAACCCAGACTGTAATAACTGGTTTAGAGGAAAATAAGTATTTTATGGAACACAAATTCTTCAAAATGAAGAAAAATTCTGACAAAACAGTTCTGAAGTACACATGCTTTTCATCTCTATTGCCCTCAGTCAGGGTGGTCCAGAAAGTCGGATGTGGAAGTCAGGACCACACAGTGTAATCTGTACAGAAAGCAGTTCTTGTGTGCTTCTGTGCTGAGACCCTGTGTTGCACAGATACCATCACAGAGCTAAAACTGGGGTTTGGTAATACTGGTCTACACACTCTGTGCTGCAGGACTGTTCCCAAGAGTTCCTGTAAAGCCTCACAATAGCACCCTGGCATTAGTCAGAAGCACCCTGGAGAATGAACTTCAGAGCCAAATAGCTAGAGTTCAGGCTAAAATTGGGAAAGACCCAAGAAAAGATTTAAACAAACAAACAAAGTCTTTCCACTATAGCCCAAGATAGGAGCAAAGGCTGCACAGCATCACGTATCAGAGCTGGTAGGCAGGATTAGAGGCAGCATTACTGCCTTTCCTTCCTAAGTTAGTAGTATGTATATATACTCCCTCTGAAACACTCCGCTTCTTCCAGACCCTGCCCCTATCATGTGAATCATGTTTTCAGACACTTTCTTCTCCTGTCAGTCCTTGAAATGGGTCACACAGAGTGCCCCAGAGCAGCTAAATAAATTAATAACTCATGTCCCTAATCCAATAACTGTCTGAGATCATCCACAGGGTCATGCTGCTGATTATTAACACCTGTCAAAGGATTTGGGTGGACATGGACCCAGATATGTCCTGCAAGGCCACTTGATGTTGGTGCTCTGTCTAAGCTTGCTTTCTAGATGCTGCAACACAATTTTAAATGGCCTCTACAATGTTCTTTTCCAGCGGCCACGAAATAAAGTACTGAATTGGATTGCAAAAGAGATCACTGAAACAGGTCTGTACAAATGCAAATTCCCTTGCTTCGTGTGGAAATAGAAAACAATTATCTCGGAATACACCTGATTCAAAACATTTCAGGCATAAGAGACAGGCAGTGAAGGGGAATTAGCATAATAAAAGTGTAGGAGAGGAGACAGGTCTAAAACATATGGGGAAGATAAAACACTAGTTTCATGCTCCTTAATACACAGCTAAAAGGAGGAAGACAGTTGGTAACCTTCCTGTCTGTCCTGCTTTGGTGTATACATAGAGACAAGAGAGCTTTAAGGGTGCTGTGATGTAGGAAAACCAACATGCTCTGTCCTAAAGTCACTCCTTTGTACCACAGCCTCTTGCTAATAACACTTAACTTTGGTGAGGTTTGGGGGGTTTGTGTTTTTTGGAAGTTCTTTGCCTTTACACTGGTTACAGACAAAGCTCTCTTCCTAATTCTACTAAAATCCTTACAAGTACTCTTACCAGCTTTAGAAATGGGTCTGTATGTAAACTTAAGCCAAAGAGAAGCTGAGGATTTTGATATGGATGGAAAATTCCAGCCTGCATTTCTATCCCCTGCCTTTTCCATGGAGTCTGCTAAAGCCACAGGTACAATCACCTATAGAGTAGGCAAGCCAAGTTATAAACTTCATCTAGTTGGCTTTGTGTCATCTGCTTTTGGCTTCCTGCTGTTCTGAAGCCTGGGTGAGGGGAAGTGGCTGAAAACTGAGGAAGTTTATTGTTGACAATACATTTTGTCTGCTCTCAGACTTGCCTGGGACCAAAGCAATCCCCAAGCAGCCAGCCCCAAATCTGGGGAATGAAATATAAGTTTTCACAGGAAAAGTCCAGCTCACAGCTTTCGAAGAGTTAAGATCTCTTTGGAAGAGCCCTACTGTTGTTAGTGCTAACATCTTTCTAGCTGGAAATATTCTCTGTGCTTGCTTTGACTGAATCACACCTGAAAATGTATCTTTAAAGCAGACGAGACTCACAAATTGACCACTTTTGCCAATTAAAAACTTCATAATTCCCTGGAATATGGCTATGTCCCTGGTGCACAGGAAGTGTGTCAAAGAAGTAATTAACACTCATAAAGCACATTTAGTGAACTAACATTTAAGAGCAGTGTTCTTGTTCATTACTGTAACTTTCTGCTAAATTACCACCACCAAGATTGCTCATGAGCTCAAAAGGTCAGTGTTATTTTTGCTGTTGAAATCATGGAGTCTGGGAAACAACTGTGTGTAAATTGCTGATAAACTGGAACAAAGACAGAAGAGAAAAACACTGAACATATAAGAATGCAAGTAAACCAGCAGGAAAGGAGGGGAGGGGAAGAATCTCACGGACAGTTTATTAAAAGAACAAAAGAATAAGATCTGGTGCATTTGTTTTCCACGGGGCTCAGGAAGTCCCGGTCTTTAAGCACCTACTATAAATAGTGTTCTAATCCTTCATCAAAGCGGGTAGTAGTCTATACCAAAATGAATGAATTTGAGGTATAATCTGGGAAGAGGAAGATATCCCTCCCCTCAGAGTAGGAAAAAGATCTTTTGTTTCAATCCTTGCAGAAATTAGATATTTTGAAGTGTGGGAGCTGGAGAGCTGAGGCAGAGTCTGGAACATGACGTTTCTATACTACCAGATTCCTGGCAGGAATATTGTTAGAGAGTGGAATTAGCAAACATCTAATTTGGAATTGAATCATCTGGTTTTGAGAAAGATGGGCTTGAATTTATCATGGGGCTAACTTCAAAATAATCAAGGAGTTCACCTCTGAGTGGAAGCCCTATGTGATTTCTATAAACCTTGGAAAAGCATTTGATAGGGTTGATAGGGATATCAGACAGAAAGTAAAGGGAATTTACTTGAAATTCTGAAAAGGACAAATTTCTGTCATTTAGCCCACTATAAAGGATCTAATTGTAGGCAATCCCAAACAGCTACTGAGAGCCATCCAAGTGAAAACTAAATGCACAATACAGGAGCCTTACATTGCCCTTAAGGGGGAAAAAAGTCACTGAAAAATTATTTCATGCAAAAAACTGCAAGTTGTTTCAGGCAAGCTTATTAGATGGCCCAAACCCCATTATTTTCTAGGTCAGAGTTTGGTTAATAGATTGACCAGTGATAAAATGGTATTAAATGATTCAATATACCATTCTGGGTCTTAATTGCATGGATTGGGGTTTGATGGTATTCAAAGAAACTCAACAAGGAACTTGAAGAGGTTTGTTTCCATAGCTTGCCCACTGGACTGAACACCTAATGAGTAACTTTTAGGATAGGCACTGAATATTCTTTAGGCAGGTCAAAACCTGCACACAGGAGTCAATAAAGGGCTACATTAATCTTTAGTTTCACACTTGGCAGCACAAAAGTAACTGCAATAGCCACTAACAGTCAACACCTTGCATTTCTGGGAAGGCATTCAAGCTGAGAACGAGGAAATTAAAAGAAGACTGATCTCTCACAAGGCATGAGACCCTCCCCACCATTAGAATTATTAGAGAAAGCCTGCTAGATCTCTCATACAGGCACTGTATAAAAGGACCTCAGTGCAGATTGCATGGGCTGGCCCAAAGGCAGGACATTCTCCATATTAAAATGCTTCCTCGTTAGTCTCTCACCAAAGCCATTCAACTCACAGCTCCCACTGACCAGAAGGAACTAGGGCTGCAGAGTAATTGGGGTGGCAGGGAGGGGAAGAACAAAGGGAGCATCCGTGGGATCCCTCTGCTGCAAAATGATGTGGGAGCACTTCTGTGCTAAGAAGCAGGAAAGAGAGCTTCAAGCCTTCAGTTGAATTCACCCAGTTGATGCATACCCTCAGACACTCAGGAACACAGTCTCTAAGGAATTCAGGCACTCAGGGATTTTATACACAGGGACTTACATTGACACCCAGCCTGGAAATTTTTGCTTCAGAATAACTTGATCTGCTGTAGAATTTATTTCTGAGTAATATACTCTTATGCCACAGTGAGAATGTCATTACAGGGTGCTAACCAGAAGTAATACCTCACTTGAACTGCAGACTCCACTGCAACCCAAATCAGTTGTCCAGAGTAAATAAGACCTTTTTTCAGAGAAGTGGGAAGATAACAAAGCTTGCCATCTTTTAATGACAGCTCATGGAAGGGATGCTGTGAAGCCTCAACAGCACATTTGTGCAGTGAAGGCCAGTATCTCTGGCTCCCAGAAACATGTGAAATTGGGCAGGCAGTTGCAGCTGCGCTTGGCAAACAATCAGTAGTAACCTAAGCTTGACACTATAAATGATGGTTATTGAACTAGCGTCTTCATGAACAGGCTGGATGCTGGCAAAAGGGCATGAGGAAGACAAAACAGAAGTTTAATTAACTTAACAGGAAAGGAAAAATCTCCTAGATAAAAGGAAAAGAGCCATTTCTGAGCCAAGTATTTAAAGGGTTCTCAGACCTTCCCAGGCCAAAGAGTGTCTGTGTGCAATGCTGACTTCCTTCCAGCTCTGTCTGTGCCAGAAATAACTTGTCAATGGAGTATATCTCATTAGTATACCTTTTATCAAAGCCATTCCTGCACAGGAAAGTGATACTTACTGCTGACGTGATGCTGGCAAACGAGGAAGAAGGAAGCTGCATTTATGAAGACAGTTACACGTTCTACTATCCTTCCTGAGCCCATAGAAATGCCTGTGGACTTGTAATGGCATGAGCTAAAGACATTCAAAAGAAAGAGAACATGAGATCCAGGGCAAGAGTAGATCTACAGTGATCAAGGGGAGGATGGATTGGCCTCGTTGAGATGTTAGATATCTTCGGTACCTTTCGAAGGCTTGCTAGCAGTTTACATCAGTGATACTGTCTTTGGTGTCATGTTGTTCTTAGCCACAGCAGAGTGAACCTGAAGTCATCTATTGTGGTCACACAACACACTGAAATTGGGTTGTACACCAGAACAGACTTGCATGTTGCCTGAAGACACAACACAACTCTTGGCTTGAGTGGCGCACTGAAAGAATCATGTTAACTATATGGTTATGCACTCATCCACCAATTGGCTGTAGTTTGCCTGACATGCTCCAGTTCAGGATCTGAGCTTTTCTTTAGAGATAAAAGTATATTTCTATTTTTGACAGTTTCAAACAAAACAGCTGAAATAGTGTCTGTGGATGTCCACAGAACCTGAAATTAAAGCCCTGAGAAGAGCAATCACCCAGGTATCTCACTGGGGCCCAAAACAGGAAGACTGGCTTTATGAAGGAAAATAAAGAGAGAAACAAAAGGTCCATGTTAACCATTTCATTGTTGATCAGCAGTCTATGGAGACTGGAATTAAAACCAGTTGGATAGAGATGAGAAGACAAGATGCGTTAGAAACACGAAGTCAGCATAAAGAAGGAAGGAAGAGATTGTGGATGACCTACTGCTGGAGATAATTTTCCTGCTAAGCAGTGGTTACCAACAATTTCTGAGCAAATTTCTAACAGTAACTAGGAAGGTTCTTTGTTTGGTTTTGGGGATTTTTCTGTTTACCAACTAGACTCCATACTGGACCTTTGGTCCAACCTCACAGTGCAGAGTTCTGTGGGTTCAGAGGAGCCAACAGTACTAAATTTATAGCCCAAATACCATTAAGGATGGAATGTAGTCCTTTCCAGGAATGAGTTTCTGAGCAAATTTCTAACAGTAACTAGGAAGGTTCTTTGTTTGGTTTTGGGGATTTTTCTGTTTACCAACTAGACTCCATACTGGACCTTTGGTCCAACCTCACAGTGCAGAGTTCTGTGGGTTCAGAGGAGCCAACAGTACTAAATTTATAGCCCAAATACCATTAAGGATGGAATGTAGTCCTTTCCAGGAATGAGTGAGACACTCTTCCTGCAGCCAAAGAGAGGGGCTTTTATCTTCTTCCTTTTACACACAGGCACCGTCCTGCCCCCCCACTGCACTGCATGCATATAGCCATTTCCTGAAACATTTCAAATTTGTTTTCCTTAGGTTATTTGTGTCTACAGCCACCAGATGGTCTGTGTCAAAGCTGATATGTTCAACATATTATTCCATTATCCTATTAGGTTGAACATGTCCTTCCTCCCATGAGAGCTGTTAAGATATCACCCTTACAGAAAAGAGGCAGCTTTAGTCCCACTCTCACCTTCTTTCTCCTTCTGAGGAACACACTATCCTCAGTGATCCTATAGCTTGTAGTTAGCATTTTAGCCTATCTTGATATTCTGTGTTCATACTTGCAAGAAATGATATCTGGCCATTTAATATCCGTTGCTTTCACTGAACAAGCTGCACATATGTATCGTGTGATAAAAAAATAGGCTCTGAAGGCTTGAAAAAGAAAGTGCCAATGCTTTCTTCTTTTTAAGTGACAATTTCCTATATTGTTTTATGGAACTCTCTAATTTGAAATGATCTCCTCTTCTCCTCCATCAAGATACCAGTCATATTTCCGAAACTGCTCTCTTGATCTTAAAAAGTCTTGGAAAACATCTGCAATTCAGGTCAACGACATTTAAACTGAGGAAATGGTCACCTTTGGTTTTCCTCTGCAGGCTCCTCATGCCCCTGGGAATGGGAGAGCAAAAATTCCTGGCTAGTTTCCATGACCCCAAGGACTGAACATTCTCTGCTTAAGGAGTCTTCCCAACCCCTGCAGCAACTATAACTAAGGCAGCTTGTGTCAACTAAGATCATTCAAAAGATGCTGTTTCAAGTTGGTAGGGGTAGAAGGCTATGGGATGAGAGAGAGAGAGAGAGCAAGAGAGAGAGAGAGAGAGAGAGAGAGGCAGAGAAAGCACCACGGATAGGGATGGATGGAGGCAGTCAGCACACAGACAAGTGAGCCTCCATCCAAGGTACTAAGATCTCCTGAGGGAATACTTAATCACTAGCAGCAATATGAGCACCAGCTCTTGCTCTTCTTCTGGGTGAAAAAGACCCTGGACAAAGGACCCCTCTTTTTACACACCAGAAATAAATATTTTTGGAAACAATATATAGCCCCCTTCATTTGCATGCCTGGAGATTTTCACTTACCTCACACCCTACATTTTCACAGGATCTCAGCAATAACTGGTGGGAGAACAAACATCCCCAGAGTCACATGAACAGGAGGGAAACATAACACACATTCCCTGATCATCTGCGAGACACGTTCCACCCACAGCTGTGAGAAGAGCACAGGAATAAGTGAGTGTGGCAGGGATGTGTGATGGATAATTGGGGCATGCAGGGATAAAAATCTGGGATAGCATGTTGTCCCATAAATAGCTAGCCCAGAGCCTCCTTACCAAATCAAATCTTTAACTGATCAGATAGGCTCTTAACAGCTCTTGGGAACAATAAAGGAGTTATCAGTGGTACCAGAAGAAAAAGGCACTTCTTGGCAAAAGGCAATTCTGCAACACATCTTCCTTCAACACACACTCTGCTTGGTTCAGTGTCCAGGGCAAAAAGGAGGCTGCAAAGCTTTCATGTACATGTTTTACTATCTGCTTACTCACTTCTTACATCCTTTGTTCCACAATGGGAGGCAGTCAGCAGCATGTCACTCACAAACATGTTGGCACTCAGTTCAGTTCCACCTGGCCCTGACATAATGACAACCACCAACATCAATTCAGCTCCAGGAATTGAATAAAATTAAGTATTTTTTAAACCTCCATCAAGTCGGGCTGTGCCCTGAGAAGCTCCTCTAGCACAGCCTCCTCCTGTGTGTTAATCAGAAAGATCAGTGAAGAGCACATTACCTGCCCACCCTCCTCACCTTGACTCTGCAGAGCATTACCAGGCACTTCAAGCAGAGGTGAAGATGTGTGAGTAGGGTCCATATAGCTCCTTCAAGAAGCACCAAAATTCATAATTGTCCCAGGGAGAGACAGTGTTCACCTCTGTTACTGCTGTATCCCCCTCCAGCTATAGATATTTTATGATCCCGTAACACACAGGTTGTATATTCTCCTCAGAGACGTGGGCAGTGGTAGGTGAAAATTAACAGACATGCACCTAAAACATATAAAATTAGTGAATAAACTGATATTAGGGCAAAATGGTCGAGGTTAATATCAGTAGTTCCCACTGAGAGTGGCTGATGGATCCCCATTTACAGATGATGGCAGAGGGTCTTTGAGTGATGTTTTTGCTGAGGAGCTGTCACTGTGAGCAGTGGTTCCCAGCAGAGGAGAGCAGCAGAGGTGCTGTTACTGTGGGATGGGACAGCTGGGGAGTGCCAGAGAGTTTCTTACATGTGCTGTGACTCAGACCATATCCAGTCTCTCTTCTAATCCACAGGGGTATCATTTCTCATGCCCTTCCTTGCTGGATTGCTCTTGTCACCATAAATCCAGATGTTCAGACTTTGGGAGGGAAGAAGCAATTACACCAAAGGGCTGCTCAGCACTGCAAAACAACATCAGGTTAGGCTGTGGTCCTGAGGAATTGCAACACTTATGAGATTCACGTGGACCTTGCATTCAGTGCACAAAAAAGGTGCACTATCCCATCTGCTGGCCCATGCTTCTCTGGTCACATTATGTGCTTGATTTCATGTTAACTATTGCAGGTCTACAAAGCTTTCTTCTAGCATAGTGCAATTTTCCACTGTAAGCAAGATCTCTTTAGAAACTAAACCACTGCCAAAGTACCTGGGAAGCTTTATGTACACAAAGCTGTAGTTTTCAGAGTGGAAGTTCTCCCCAAGGCTAGAAGCAAAATTTTAGTGGAAAGATTCCTCACCTCTTACAGGTACAAAGAACCATTCTCTAGTCATGTTGAATCACAAGATCTTGAATTACCAGTCCGAGAAGAATCCTTACTTACAATGCAGTGATTTAGCAGAATAATGGAATGAAAAGGTGAGAGAAGTAGCAGCATAAAAATACTCACTGACTGACCACAGTTTCAAAATGTGCCCAGCCTCTGGAGCCACAGATTAGTGGCCAGAGGCTGGGAGTGGCAATAAGAGCTGCCTGCAAATGATATTCATAAAGATTGGGCAATTTAACCCAGCTGTTATGAAGATGGATGGATGCAGCATGCACATGTATTGCTGTCTGCTCCACACAATGGCTAAAGTTGGGCAGAGGGAGCAATGACACAGTGCAATTTGCAAATAGCTATTATGCCCGTGGCCTTTCCTCACTGTGCCATCTTCTTAGGCATTAGACAAAATATTCATGTCCCAGGCAATAACCCTTCCCAGTTCAGACCTCTGCATCCCCCTCTTTCCTCCTGCCTCTGACTTGCCAGTAATTTAGCCTCCCTCATGTGTGTATGCTTGACCTGTATGTTCGTTCTCCCTTACTTTCATAAACTCAAACAAAACTTCTAAAGTTACTACCATTTTGTCTCTCAGCTGCCTGCTTAAAATTCACAGCTTCCATATGGTCTGGATGAACTCAGATGCGCAATCAAATTGGTGCTTGCTTCTGTTATTTTTTTGCC
This sequence comes from Acanthisitta chloris, assembly GCF_000695815.1. Lineage (NCBI taxonomy): Eukaryota > Metazoa > Chordata > Aves > Passeriformes > Acanthisittidae > Acanthisitta > Acanthisitta chloris. The sequence continues at coordinate 12,256 of NW_008677310.1, forward strand.
TTATTTCTATATTTAAATTTTTTTACACTGTATTCTTTTTCAGCTTGTTGAATGTGTACAGCTCCTAGCAAAGCAAGGACCAAACTTAACAACAATAAAAAATATTTAAGAAGATAATTTCCCTTCTTAAATGTAGGAAGCTCAATTTAACCCACAGAAAATGTCTCTTTGATGGTTCAGCATCAAGCAGACACAGGAAGCACCGGGGCAGCTATTCTTGGGCCTTTGCAGAGAACTAGAACACAGTATTTTCCATTCATGCTATGGACTGGTCTGCCACATCACCTCACTGTCTGATCCTTGACAAACAGAGGGAAGCATTGAAAACCATCTAATGTTCTGCCTCTTGGGATGTCTTACCTTGTTTAACAATGAGCCCTTTGGGTTTATTGAGCCTCTGTGTCTTGTGCATGCAGGACATGTTAGCAGTTCAACTGAGGTGAAGAAAAATAGCACTTTTATGAGTTGCCAGACCAGTGAACAATCACAGCAAGAAAACCTTGTTGCTCCTGACCAGAGCTGCTCATCCTTCAGAGACACCTGAACTAACTGAAATACCATAACAAAGGATCAATTATGTTACAGCAAAGAAAGACAGGAATGTCTTCCAGAGCACAATTCCAGAATCTGATCTGCATAGAGAGAGCAAGAAAATAAAGGGGAATACCCTTGGAAAGAATAAAGAGGCATCATAAATATGAAGTGAGAGGCCACACAAGTCCAAGGCAAAGGGAAGTTACCACACAGCTTGCTGCAAGCACTCTGGCAAGGCTAGCCAGAGTGTCGTTCAACTAGCCAGAATGTTTTCAAGCTACACCAGAACAAATAAGGACCTGGGCTAATAAGCTTAATAAACCCAACATTCAGAGTGATTTAGAGGCACTTTTGCTCTAAGTTGCTTAATGGCTTTTAAAAATCCTTTGTGGTTGCCCCATTCTCACCTGACTTCTTAGCACCTTCCTAAGGGCCTTAGTCTTGATGCTGAGTCAAGTCATGTTATCCTGGTGAAGAAAACTGAGGCTCCATGATTGTCTCCTTAAAGAGTGAGACCAGTGAATGACCAGAGAAGTCTACTGAACAATATTCTTTACAGACCTGAGATTTCAACCAAAATTGGACAGGATTTTATTTCCTTTGGCCTCCCAAGATACGTTTCCCCACAACGTGCTTCCGAAGTTATAGGAACAGCAATTGCCCCTACTTTGCAAATCAAACTTGCTCATTAAAAAACAAGCCCTTTAGACAACCCTTTCTGCTTCCCCAGCAAGCAAAAGCAAATGCTGTAAATAAGTGGAAAGGCTCAGTGCTGCCACTAGTTCCTGACTCCCAGCATCAAATAAATGCACAAGGGTCTGTGATCAAGCAGAATATTCCCAAAGAGAAACTATATGCAGCCTCAAGGAAATTTCTTATCAAAAGGGTCCTGCTTGCTTCACACCACCTCCTCACCCAGCTTGTCAGGCTCTGACCTGGCCTCTCCCAGCAATGCTATTCTTTGTTCCCTCTTCTGTTCTTGTTCCTATATGGCTCCCACAAACAAATATCAGGGAATCAGCTAGTATATCCTTGGATGCCATTGCAAAAATATGGCCAGCCTCAGGGCCTCTCCCTTACACACCACATCATGCAGCTTTTGAGGAAGCAGGAGAACATGGGGCAGAGGAGAAGAAACAAGCAAAGAAACAAAAAGCAAAAATGAAAAAAGTGCAGAAGAGATACACAAAGTGGAATGCAAAAAAAACCCACCAAAATGAAGTGAGGAGGAGGGGAAGAGTGCAGCCACCTTCAAAACACAGCTCAGGTAGAAGCTGGGGAGTATAAACGGACACAACACATTTGAATTTAGGGAACTAAAGGGTTTCCTTCTATTCATCCCATGGTCTCTGCCAGCAGTCCTGCCCTGTTGTCCCCAACTCCCCATGCAAATTCACCTTACCTCAGGAACATTCATTACAGGAAGATGCCCTATGTGTATCAAATTATTGCCTTAAGAAAGCCCATTCAGGAAACATCTACATGATCCTTACTCAGTTAGCAGGAGGGGTTTATACAAACATGGGACTGATGGGCTGACAGTGCAGGCTCAAATGCAGAGGGACCACGTCCTGCCTGCTCTGAATATTGGTGCAGCCTCACAATTGTTTTTGTGCACCAAACCCATCATATTTTAGAGTTGGAAATCTTCTAATCCTAAATGGAAACTGCTGGGATGAACAACTGGGCTTGGAGGTACCCACAAGGGACATCCCCTTTTAATCTGCAGGAGACACCAAGGATGATAAGCCTTAGATGCCTTTGGAGGGTGTTTTAACCTCAGAGTTTTGGTATGAACTTATGGAATTGAAGCAAGCAGCCAAGTCACTTGGAGCAACAACAAAGGTCATAGCACTCTGAAGTGTTCCCCCTGTAGCTGAGCTTGGGAAAAGGTGAGATTTTCATGTGCAATACACAGAGGTCTTGGATGCTGCAAAATACCAGTCAGCTATTGAAACCACCCCTGACACACAGGGGTGCAATTCTTCAGCACATTTCCTAAAGTGCTGTAGAGAGACCTCAGAGGACACAGCCACAGACTGACACCTCTTTTAGGAACATAGTGCCTCACAGAAATGCCCCATTCTCCTGCCTGTGTTGCCCCGGGGAAATGGGATGTAACACACTGCCAACAGCTGTGAGCAAACAAGATTGCCCACATGGCAGCTGTAAGGCAAATAGGACTGAGGAGAGATAAATTTCTGTCTCTGACAATAGCTAATGGGCTCCAGGCAGACTGGCAGCTGCAACGCACCCAGTTCCCTGCTCTGGTTCTGCTGACCAGGCACCTCTGGGACTGTACTTTGAGCTGGTGAAGAAAAGAGGCAGAACAAGTCTGCTTCCATCTATTTTTATACTGCAGATCCATCTGCTCCTCTCCACAGCTGGCAAGGCCTGGAGCTCAGTTTAGATCCTCCCAACAAAAGCCTCTTTATGAGGCATGGGAATCCCCTAGCACTATCAACACCATTTGGATTGGATTGCCCAGGCAGAGGCTATTTTGGGCACCACAGGTGGCTTCTTCATCTCACTGAGCACAGGGCTGGAGCCAGCAGATGCCTCACCACAGTACTACTCAGCTGTACCACCCGGGATAAACTGAGCAGTGTGGAGACTCTGAGAAGCCCATGGGATCTGGGGGGAAGGGCCACAAAGCAGAGGCCAAGAGGAGGAGCTCAGGGAATGGGTTTCACAGGTATGACAGAGCAGTTGGTGTCTCCACCAACGCAAAGCCTCTCAGAACTGCTTTCCAGACAGGAAAACAGAGCACAGCTAATCAGCCTATGCCTTGAGCAAAGCATTAACTCACTCCACATCTAGACCCAAGATCTTCATTCCACAGACCCCATACCTTAGAGAGCAACTCCTGCTCTGTCTGGGCAAAGCAGAAACTGCTTTTTCCTCTCCTTTCCTCTCTGTCCAGGCAGTAACCCCCTCCTTTGTGCTGAAGTTCAACATCTGTTTGCTCCTGTTGGAGAGCGCTCCAAGCTCTGAGCTTCCCCCAAGCACACAGGGAGCAGAAAGCTTTCCCAGCCTCTCCTTTCTCTATTATCTTATTGCACGGATGCTATTTCCTGTGTTTATTTTTCTTGTCTTCCTAGCTGGCCTGGAGGGTCTCACCTGCTGGAAAACTGCCATTACTTCCCCATCTGCAATGCTGACCAAGCATTAACAAAATAAAAAAGCTTTAGGTCACTTCTAGCTTCCTTAGGATGCCTGACTACCAGCAGAGCCAAAGGCCACAGATGCTGAGGGAGAGCAGGTTCCTGTGTGTCTTACCTGGAAGCTGACATCAGCAGATGCTCCTCTTTAGGAAGAAGAACAGGGACACGTGTTTCACAGCACTGGGATTCATCCAGCATAGAGAGAACACAACCACCTGGCAAACAAGGCTACGTCCTCAAGGACCTCCCGTTGGAGAGTGCAAACGTGTCTGTGCAGCAGACAGAGCACAGCCTCTTCCAAGACCTGACTGACACACAGGCTTCAGCGTTCAGTGTCATGCACATGTCACTGACATCCTGACCCCAGGATGCAGCCTCATGCTTTTGATGGGAAGAAAGCATTAAACTCTCACCCTGGGAGGATTCTATGTCCCACACAGTGTTTCCAAATCAGACTCTGATGGAAAGCTCCTCCTGCAAGGGAATCAGAGACTGCTGTTGGCATAGAGAGCACATCCCTCCCTCCAGCCACACAGTGAAAATCTACAGGAACACAGTTGCTACAGTCCTTTTGAAAGTCCAGGGAGTGCTGAACCATGGAAAGGCACAGGCAGCCCCTGCATCTTGGATAAATTTCTTGTGCTTCGGGTCTGGCATATGGCAAGAAAGGAGGAATCATCTGCAAAAGTAGAACTTAGGATGGGAGGGAACTTGCATGGGAAGCACTCAGAGAAAGCAAGCTATAAATGTTTCTGATCAAAAGCCTTGATTCCCAAGTGTTGGCTCAATCCAAACGGAATAGAAGATCTTGGGTTTAATTTAGTTGCAGATGAATGTTAGATGGCTTAGTTCTGCAGACTGGAAGGCCTCAGTGCAAGTTAGGGATATTACTGTGTATTTCCTCTGGAAGGAAATCAAAATGCTGTTTCTCATGACTTCAGAAAGGACACAGCTGTAGAACAAGCAGCTGATTCTCAGCTCTACTTGTGGCATTGAGTTACCAATGGTGGGAGAAAAGACTATTTCTGTTTTTCCTATGCAACCTTTAGCATTTTGATCCTTCTGGAATTAGAGGAGGATCTTGAGGAGGGTCTGAGATTTTTCTGTCTCCACCCTATTCTGTTAGTGCTTTTGGCATGAATATAAAGAAAGGCAGGAAACACTTGGAATACCAGACTGCTCCCAAATGGCAGGCACCTCAGAAATGAGGCAGCCAGTTGTCCTTTAAGGTGCTGGGTACTCATGTAGCCCAGCACCCCTGTGCTGGTGCTGGCTGCTCTCCCCGAGACACTGCCTTGAATCAGCCACAATCCTTGTGAATTAACTGTAGCTCTCCCCAGTAGCCTCTCCAGGACTGGGAATGCAAACATAAGCCCTCTTCTCCCCGATGTCTTTTGGCTCTGCAGAATAACTTCACAATTGGATGTGTTACCAGCACAGAACAGCTTTGATTCAGCAGCACAATCCTCAGTTGCCTGCAAAGGAGCTCTGTGTATAACAGGGCTGGCTCAGAAAACCTGTGATCGCTCACAATCACAGTTAGCAGAGGAGTCACTCAGCAGCAGGCAAGTCTCAGAGCTACCATTCCTGTCACCTGCAAAATCAGTCACATCCTCTGGATGATGGAATGGTTTAATATCACAGTATCCAGTGTGCGTGGCAGGGCTGCTCAAGACATTAATACAGGAAGCAATACTGTTCAATGCCGACTTAACTGCCTGACAGGACATACAGAAATGTGAAAAGATGAGAATCCTCTCAGCCTCACGACTCACACCCCTGCAAGCAGCATTCTTCCTTGACAGGACACTTCTTTTCTTTTCATGGCCCAGTGGTAAAAGGTTGTATCAGCATGGATTCAAAACGACCTTCATCCAGCCTGGATCAGCATGGCCAGAGATGCTGGGTCCAGCACACCTGCCCTGCAGAAGGCTTCAGCATCTGCCACTGTTCAGCCCTTCAGCACACCTCCAAAATAGGAACTTGGCAAACAAAGCTCACAGAGTGCATTGCTAAGCAGAACATTCTGCCGAGTCCCAACACCAGGACTGCATGTTATAGGGCATTTGCCAATTCCTGAGTCAACTTTATTTATCATCCACTAGAAAGGTCATGACGAATCTCAAAAGATAAAAATCTGTGTCTGTCAAACCACCTTCCTTATTTTCATTGGCCCAGACCCTCACGTTCCACACCAACAATAACAGGACATGGGTTCAAGAGGCACCATGAGTGCAGCTTACCCTGAGATGGCCCAGGCTTGTTTTGCATTCTTCATAGAACTGATCCAGGCTGCTAAATTCTCTTTATTAGGAGGTGTTTTTTTTCCCCAGATGCAGTCACCAATCTTCACAAGAGCCCTGCATCCATGGGAACCCCCAAGCACAGGCACAAGCTTTCACAGCCCAGATGATGCTGAATACTTCAATGATGCAGCTGTAACTTCTACAGCAACATGAAGTATCCAACTGAGATATGCTTAACACCCATTCAGAAGTAATATCCTGGACTAATACCAGCCCAAAAGACATCCCCATGACTTCATCAACAGCTGAGACAGCAAGATACCCCATGCACAGGGATTTTCTTAATTGTTATTATGAGCTGTTATCTAATCTCCTTGCCTTAGGTAAGGCAAAAGATCTGAGCTGCTTAGGGCTCTGGGTAAATCCTTGGCAAACAAAGCCTGAGCAATTGCAGCTCCAGTGCTCTCAGTGTCCCAAGCTAAGAGGTTTAAAGGCTTCCCTGGGCTCTGTAGAAGCTGCAGTCACCTCTGTATTGCAGGACACTCACAAAAAAACACAGTCTCAGGTTTGGAGTTCAGTGTAGCAGTCTCAGACCACACAGTATGGACCTGCACTCTAAATAACCTCATCTTTACACAGTTTACTCTGAACTTGCAGATCGAAAGCTCTTTTCCCAGTCCTTGCCTTTCACTTGCTGAAAAATCACCATGCTACATTCAGATCCAACCTTGGCTTAGATTACTTTTTTGGCATGTTGCAAGGACTCCAATTCTTGAAATGCAATTCTGATTTTTCAGAGATCTGGACAGTACTTTCCTACCACTCTGCAGGATCTCAGCAGAGAAATGAGTGTGCATCTTACAGTCAAAACCCCACCAACAAGCACATCCACTGGGTCATTTCTGAGAAAACATCTCCAATATCCAGAAGTGCCCCCCTTTCTTCTCAGAACAGCACTGAAAAGGAGATCGGGAAGTCAGGGAGAAATACAGCTCCTCTTATTATTCAGCGAGACCCCAGTCTGGTGTGAGTTGCATCATCTAACCTGAAGTGCAGGATCAGAGAGGTGAATTCCTCTCAGGTTCACGCTGAGCTGGCAGAAGTCTGTCTTCTTCCCCTGAAAGAACACACGGGAAATGGCACTCCTCATGTGGTCACTTCAGTCAAATGCAAGACCAGAGGAATCTTTCCTGTGAAAGTAAATTGTGAGGTCCATGGGGCCTCAGAAAAGGTGCTCAGAACTTTTTAACTTCCTGGAACTTCTTGAAACAAATGCAGGCACTTGTATCTAACATGCTTAGCAGCAAAGGCTTCCTGTTTGGGGGCAGAAGTGACAGGGAAGATCCTGCTGCTGTAAACACAGTGAAAAGCTTTTTAGCTCAAACCACTATCTCTCATTAGTAGTTCCCTACTGTCCTCCAGAGCCCCATCCTACTTCACCACTCAGAAATGTCAGCAGTTCCTCAGTGCTGCAGCCAGCTCTTGTCTGCAGCAGAAGCCCTGCAAAATCTAGTTGCACTGGGTGACTATGCCAAGGTGTGGCTCTCTGAGCAGAGATTTCCAGATCAGGCCAATTGTGTTGTTAAGCTGGGAGCTCTCTCTGTTCTTCCAAGAACTCTTTCTTAGGTACGAGCATTGTTCCCCGCTGGGCTCCTGCAGACACCCATTGTTCCCTCCCTTTGATGCTGCAGAACAAAACGCACAGTGTTTGTGAAAGGAGGGAAAATCAAAAAGCTTTTCAATTACACAGTTGGTTGAACAGCTTGGGCACAGCTGGCTGCAGAGCACCAGGGTGCCAGCACCTCTCCACAAACTGGGGCCTCCAGTGAGTCCCCGAGCCCAGCTGCAAAGTGACCCAAAAGAGGGAATGACTAGTAGTTGATGGTTATCTGGTGAACTTTCATTTCATCACTTACCAATTCCAACTGCTCCTGGATTTTACAGACTTTCACTAACCTCCTCAGACACACATTTACTAGCTGCCAGCTGGAAAAATCTGGAAAATATTCCCGCTTCATCCTGTCAGCATTGCTCAGGTTTGACTGGAGAGACACCACAGTAGCACCTGGATTCCCTGCCTCCATTTCCAGTCTATTTTGGCTGGCATCAGGCACAGGCTAGCTCAGCTTGAGTGGCACTGGCAGAGCAGGGGCAGAGATCTGAAATGGTGATTGCCTGAGGTGCACAAGCCAGGCACATGGAAGGAGAGCCAGCAGGGTGGGATGCCCCAGTCACAGCTGGCAAAGCTGTTTCATGGTCCAGTTATGGACCCCTCAGGTCCTGCTATGGATCACACCGTTTCTGTCAGGGCAGTGGTTTGGATGAACACAGCTCTACCTTGTGTCCATATGTAGCTGTAAACGGTTTCTCTTACTGCCAGGACAACAGATCCCAGGATGACAGAGATGGGAGACATCTTCTAGTCCATTTGGGTCTGTCCTCTTAGTCCATGCTAATCTCTTCTGCAAAAGCACAGGCGGTGCCAGGGAGAGAGCTCTTTGGAAGGATCAATCTATGGAAAAAGCTAACAATATTATAAGAAAAGACTTGCACACAAGAGGGCCAGCCAGCTGAATCTGCCTGGGACAGAGGCACTCACACTCTCTTTTACAAATATATTTTATTATTTTAATACTTGTTAAGAAATGTAACCAAGACAGACTCCGCAGCACCAGCGGCTCCTCACTGCCCAGCAGTCTGATGACTTCACAGATAGGAAAACTTCACAGATTCAAAAAAAACCTTTGGTCAATGCACTTTAAATACATTTGCATGCACAAATTCTCCCACCCCCTTCCCTCCCCTCCCACTGGTAACTGACAAACAGAGGGAAAACAACACCTATATCATAAAACATTTAAATTAAAAGAGTAATTGTTTCATAGTGACAGCATGTGCAGCAGGGTGTTCATAGTGTCTTGATTTGCAGACCACGGAGACAACTGCTCCACAGGATGGGGCAGGAACACCAGCTCCTGAGACAGTGGGGGAAGCAAAGGATGTTCTCAGATCAACAGGTTCCAGTCTTGATTTTAACACATCCTTGTGTGAACAGTCCCGGCAGGCAAGCGAGATGGGGAGTTACACACAACATTGCCCCAGTTTTGGGATTCGCAGTCTGTCAGGGTTAGTCACCTCTCATGCAAATGAGGAACTGGTGTGATTTTAGTTACTCTTGATGTGTTTTACCGTAAAGAAGGCCAAAAGCACAGGTCTAGAAAGGAAAAACTCTGATATGACTCAGTGCAGCTTGATGCCCAAAACAAACTGGGAGAGAACTGACCTTTAGGCAGCTGAAATTGGCAAACACCACTAGAGAGTATTCTTTCTATGCAGTGTTAATGCAGTGCAGCACCATTGCAGCATGCTCATCCTTCCGCATGGTGGGATGGATTTGGTTTTAGGTAGGGCTCATGCTCACAAAGCAGAAGGGGTTTTGTTACACCTGGACATGCTCATGAAATGGGACAATGTATCTGGAAAGAACATAATCCATAAGAACCATCTCTGCTTCAGTCAATATAGACCAACCCTCTGCACACGCCAGGCAAGACTGATGATCTGCAGTGACCCCAGGAGAGCTGTAAGGCTATACATCCCTTCCAGAGTCCTTCCTCAGCAGGTCACACTTTGGGCTCAAGCCAGCACCATCTGTGCACTCCCCAGCACCTTCCAGCACGTTCCTGCTCCCCTGAAATCCTCTCAAACACCTACCCTATGAATACTCCTTCACCACCAAGATTTCCCATCCATACTGACCCTCCAGTCTCTCACACCTGAGAGACTTCTCTACATCCACCAGCACCCCCTGGAGCCTCTTTTCAAAGAATGATCAAAGGTTGAGACTATTCCATGTCACTCCAAGTCCACCTGCACAACTGGGATCAGTGGGCAAAAATTTCTGTCTACAGTAACCCCAGCTGTCCTACCATGCCAAAATGCTTCTGGTTCAAGAACTGCAGTTTGAGCTTGCACAGAGCTCTGAAAAATCACTGATCCAAAAGCAACTCTGCAGGACACAGACCTAAGTGCATTTATTTGCACACACAAAAAGCAGTGCCCTATTGAGGAAAGGGCCCCAAGAACTCTTGATAAAATTACTCCTGGCAACTAATCAAACTTCACTTTCTCCAAACTCCTATAAAGAAAATAAACCCTGGAGTCTAAGAGTCTTCAGGGAATGATGAAATTCATGGAATGCCCTCATGCCAAACTACATCTCTCTATGTCTCTTCAGATGTTTTTAGTAAGAAGCTGCAATTCAATTAATCAGTCTCTTCTTACCCCAGCTCTTACTCTTTGGACCCACTACACCTTGGATTCCCAAGGAGGTCTTCTCCAGCCTCTCCTCTTAGGTACCCCATTCTTCCCTTTGTCTTGGTACCATCTTTGTTTATCAGAACAGCTGCATCAGCTAAACATTCTCCAACTGGAAGAAAAGAAGCGTCCTATGGAATGAGTGGTCCTATGCAGTTTGGAAGGCAGGTGCTTCTCTCAAGAGTGGAGAGCTTCTAGAAGCAAAGAGCACACTTCATTGATGAGTTCCTACAGCTTCCTTTCCCTGTTTGTTTTTTTTTCAAAAAATCCGACCTAAAAGTGGGAAGCCTTAAAATAATCCTTAGGAAACAAGAAATAAGAAGTCCAAAATTCTGTTCAAAAGGCTCATGCTCCCCTCAAAAACTGCTTCAGAAACATCTTCTTAAGGTCCATCTCAGCCATATGTTTGCCAGAAGGCACACAGCATGTGGTGAATTGCCATCCCTTCTTTCCTGTGACTACAGACTTCCATATAAACCACGCTGCCTCCGTACCCCCCTGCACTTCCTCCTGCACACATCCCCTGGCCCCTTCACACACACTTTTCATTTCAATTCTGGATCATAACTATTGAAAGGGACTGGACACACTTGGGGGACAGGTCAAGCAGCAACACAAAAGCTAATTTCAAGACATCTGGAAACTCAGCAAGCTTGTATGGTGATCTGGTTGGGCAGGAAAGTTTTCCAGAATGACAATCCTAAGTTTATTCATCAACATAGACCAACTTGATTCTTGTGGCAACCAAACAAGACGCTGCCATAATTGAGTGTGAAGATGCTCAGGAAACAATAGAAAGCAACTGAGCCACAACCAGCTGTTGAAAGTCTAATGCAATGTGGTATAAAACAGCCTTTTATAATGGCAGCTAAAGCTCAATAGGAGACACTTCTGCACTCGTGTGTGTTCCAGTACATGAGCGATGCTGGTATTTTCCCACACTTCCTTCCCTGCTCTGCTGCTTTGTGGACCTAATCGTTATTGACATGAATGCCGGATGTAATCCTGTGTTATTCTTAGAAACATTTCAGCTCCCAACTGAGGCCTGAAGAGATCAGCCCCCCACGTTCCTGAGTTCCTCTGCCACTGTTGCAGGAGGTCAGAGGAGCCGTCACACAAATAACCTACAGAAATATTCCACCAAGAAAGATGAAGGGTAACCAGATCCCAAGTCACCCTACGGAGGAACTACCACCTATGACGTCAGTCACAGGGAAATGGCTTAGTGTTCATTAATGGTGCTGGAGTGATAATCCACTCCTCTGACGTTAGACTACAGTGCAAGGGACGTGCCAAGAAAGCAGCAATTCAATTAAACTGTGAAGTCTATTGTTTTACAAGCTGGCCTGTCTTTCTGCTAAGGATTGCGGTGGCAGCCACATCTTTTTATCCATCTCACAGTAAGCTTTGTGCTAGCCCAGAGCAGCTACATACTTGAACACGTTCAGCATTGTAAACTACTCCCCACCTTTATGTAGGGAGACCAGCAAAAAGAAAATTCTCCTCAAATAAAACTGATTTTTCATTTTAATAGTTCACAACATCTAAAATAAACATGGAATAAGAACACACAAACCTAACCTGCTCTCTCTCTCAAGTATGAAAAATCCAGTTTCCCCTGGTTTCTGAAATGTAAGTGGACAGACACAAGGAGGAGAGAGAGGTTTGGGGGATGACATTTCTGATGTTTTCAGCTAGGGAATAAGCTTCAGACCCCTGAAATTACCAGACTTTTAGTTTTCCAGTAGGACCACTACTGCCTGCCTCTCCACAAAGCTGGTGGTATTGGACATGGATTATTTGTCTGAAAAACATAAACCAGACAATCTTCAGGTAGACTTCAAGCTGAAGTGACATTCTGCTGTCCTTGAGCTGCAAGGAAAATTATCCAACTGCTATGAAACACCTCTACAACAAATCACATCAGTGAGTACACTTGCTGCAGCACAGATTTGCCTGGTCTCTGATACAGACAAATGCAGTTTCTAATCTGAGTTCCAATACTACTGACACCTTTCAGCTTCTCAGAATAGGAACATCATCTAACCAGATAGGCTTAGTTCTGTTGGCCTCAGCATCACAGGGACACATTGGGCTTCACAGTAAAGCACATCAGGAAAAAACTGAAATCACAGGAGAAAAGATCTTTAAACAGAGCTCACTGGAATTCCAAAAGTAAGTGTTAGGTATGTGTGTGGATTCCTCCTATCCTGAGAAAGAATGAAAAAATCCCGCAGCCTTTTGAATGAGGATGAAAACAACCAAAATATGGAATATTACCTCCCCTCACACACATTTGGGGCCATGGAAAGAATTTGCATTCTAGGAGCTCAGGAGGACAAGCACAGAGACAGCAGGGAAAAAGCAGCCAGTGCCACCAGCCTACAGACAGCTCACACACCTGACAGCTCTTCACAGCACCGCAGGGCACAGCTGCCCTGGTGACACAGCCCACAGCCTGACCTGCTGTTCTGCTATCTGCAGCACCAAGTCCTGCTAACAGCCCTTTGGCCAAGGGAAATCTGTATTACAGACTCTGCTTTCATGATTTGTTGGACCAAGTGGAGAGCTAAGGTTATATTTGCCTAGTGCACCTGGCACATAGAGTGCTCAGGGAATGGATATGAGTTCTTGCCCATCTTTTATAACTTAACATAAAGTAACCTTATCAAGACATGGATAAAAATACCCATTTGAGCAACCTGTTGCAGTATAAGCTTTAAAAACATGAACTGAAAGACAAAATGCCATGGTTGAAGGTATCCAAAGTTCCCATCAGTTAAATTCCTTCCCTCTTCACGCAGCTCCTGGCATCCTTGCCGACCCACAGATGTTGCTATCTCCCCCTTCTGCTTGTTGCAGGGCCAAAGTACTACAAGGCCCCTTCCCTGTTGCTCTTTGCCTTTCAGGGAATACTTCCAGCCATGCTTCTATTTCTGTTGGTAAAGACAGCAAAACCAACATACAACCACAGGCACACAGTATAGCATAATGTCACGATATCCCTGCATCAGCAGGGTCTCCCAGTGCTGAACTTGGAATGCCATCCTCGATCTTGGCACTGCCCTTGGTGACAGGTCATTGGCAGGTAATGTGTCCTGCCTTCCTTAGTCCACTTCAGTGTTCTCTTGGCTTTTCTCCAGTCCAGTATTTAGGATCGTCCCAACAGTCCTGGATAGGGACCCCTTTCTCCACAGCGATCTGAATACACAGCTCTCCCCCCGCCCCCCAACCTCCCTTTCTGCCATGGCAGAGGTCACCAATGGAAAAAAAATAATTCTACCAGGAAGACTTCAAAAGTCTCATCAGGAAACATCAGCTGCAGCAAAGGCTGCTCTTTCCAGATCTGAGTAAGAGACCCGGGCATCAATTAGCTCTTCACTGTGAAGCTCCCTGTTCAGGCATGCATCAGAGAGAATCCCATTTTTGCAGGAATGTGGGAGATGCCCATTTGTCTCCAGGTCCAGAGCATTTCCATTCTTGTGCCATTCCAAGCCAGCTTTGCATTTTTTTAAGTCCTGCTTTTCAGGATCCCTGTGGATTTCTCCGTTGGTGTATACCTCTAACGCATACTCGCTGATCCGTATGCTGGCATTCTCTGCATCCCCACCGTGGGTGGAAGTCCTGGAGCTGGCTGTTCCTGCCTTGAACGGCTCCTTGCGGCCCAGGATGTGCTGGCTGATGATTTTACGGAAGGTGTATCGGAACTCCCTGATTCGGTAGGCATAAATTAGAGGGTTTACAACTGAGTTAGCATGAGACAGGATAATAGCCAGATACATCAGCCAGAGGGGAGCATGGGCACAACTTGGGCAAAAAAGGGTAAAGCAGTTAATAATATGTAATGGAAGCCAGCAGACTGCAAACAACCCAACAATGATGGCTAAAGACTTAGCTGCATGGACTTCCTTCTGCAAAGTGGAGCGAGAACGTTCCCCGTGTACCATCTTGTTCTCCATCTGCTTGAGCTGTCGCCGGGCTGCCATGAAGATTTTCAAGTAGATACCAAACATGAGGAGGAGGGGCAAGAGCACACAGGCAAAGAAGTTGTAGTAGACCATGTACTCCATGGTGACCACAGCCTCAAAGAGACATGCCACCATACTGTTGCTGCAGTTGATGAGAGAGGACTTATTGGAACCCAGCTCTTCAATCTGGGCACGGTTGTGCCACCCCAGCATCGGCGTCAGGCCAATGATGAAAGACAACACCCAGCAGATGGCAATGATCCCTTTGGCTCGAGAGCCAGTCACCAAGCCATTGTACCTGTAAAGCAGAGGAAATGGGAGTTAAATCTGTGTCATTCAACAAGCCTCAGGCACCCACACAAACTCCCAGTGGCCCAATGTTCCGAAGACAGTGAGAAAGGCACCTGCTTCATCAGAGGGGCCTTTGAACTGCTGTGCAGAACCCACACAGCACAGCAAGGACTCCATGGTGACACTGTTTGCTGCCTTTTTACCTCCCCTTTCTTTCAGGCAGTGAACAGTTGATAGAAAAGCAGGGAAATTAATAGTTTTTTTCTGTGTTTCTTCACCAGTCCACTTGGTCATGTACATAGATCTTGAAGCCTGGATAATCACCAGCACTGCTCTAACCCTTGGTGATGAAGACCATCATGGGTCTCTTGCCAAAGGCTTAGGCAGCAGCTTCTTTCTGGCAAAGGAGCAGCCTTGGAGCACAGAATTGCTCTCTCTGTCTTGCAGTAGATCTGTAAACCAAATAGCACAGAAGAACTCAGAAACACAGCGCCACTGGCCCCATGTCCATGTTCTGGTGTGCTCCAGAGAAATTCTGCTCAGTTGCAGAAGTCAGGCTGGCATTGCCTGGCACAGCACCTCACTCTGCTCCACATGGCACTTTCAGGAAGACCAGCACCACCACCTTTCCTGAAATAACTGAGACAAGACAGCAGTTTTCCTCACCAGCCCAGCTAAACTGACCCCATGTCTTTCTCAGAAAGGAGGAATTAAGCTGAGGACAGTGCCCTGACCTATAGGTGTGCTGTGGGCTTCACTGCACACACCAAAGGATCCTCAGTGGTGGAGGTATTGATATGCCTGGCTGAAGCCAGTGCTCTTAACAGTAAATTCTCCAAGATCTGTTGAAAAAACAATAAGCAACATGGTAAGAATCTGACAGTGCAGCAGAAATGTCTGTTTGTTTGAAATATCAGCCAGTTCCCAAGGCCTCGCAGGTTACTGTGAGTCCTGAGCTGACTCCACCAGTTCTTCACTCTGAAAATGTTGATCAGGGCAGCAGTTTAACATTTCAATGCAATTTCCTTCCCTTGGTAATGCTCAGCATGGAAAGTAGATGGCCAGATTCCCACATTGTCCAGCGTGGGTCCCACACTGTACTTGACCCCGTGTGTCTGCAATCGGACAACGGTAGCGCTGGGCTCCCAGTGTTTACCCAGTGCTCCTTCTCCCTCTGTCCCCAGAATTCTCTCAGAAAACAAACATTAAGAGAAATAATACAACAAGCCACAGAAGTCTTTCCATCTCCCAATGAAATAGTTACAGCCACAGGTTCATGCTCCTATTCCAACGCAAGTTCAAGCCAGTGAAGGAGAGAGGCTGCTTTTGCCAGGCACAGTGCAGAATGAAGATCCAACACATGCTTTAAGTGCCTTCTGATGGGCCTTGGAAAAATCTGGCTCCACATGAGACCCAGTAGGCTTGAGTCTCCCTTCCTCTGTTGCATTTCAAAATCAGAAAAGAGGGAGTGGGTGAGGGAGCCAGGCACACATTCCCAGTACCCCAAATACACCAAAATCCTCTTTCCAGAAATGGGGGAGAGATTCAGCTGATTTGGACTGATGAAAAGTTTTTTTTTCCAGCAAGTAGTGGATCCTGCTCAATGGGGATGCTTGGATGGTAGCAGGGAACTGCTCACATTCAGGCCTCATCAACACAGCAAAATGGCATCTGTGCTTTGAAGTCTACACTCAGAGAGCAAAAGAATTGCTGAAGGCACTTGAAGCTTGGAAAAACAAAAAATGAAACAAAACAAAAAATGAAAACCCTGCAGCCCTGGAATTGGATACATCTTGTCAGAGGAATTTTGAAACTGTGCAGCTGTTATCCCACGACTAGAGATGTCCCTTCCCTTCCACTAAAAATATATTCATTACTGCTCCAGACAAACACCCTCCTTGCTTCTCCCTCCCTCTTACTCTCTGGGGATTCCCATGCAAGAAACTTTACAAGGCTTTGGAACAGCACTTAATCCAAGCAGCTCTTCAGCCACAGTGTATTGTGCTGGAGTACATGTCTATAACATCTTACCCAGTATCTCCAAGGGTTAAGACAGAAAGCTCACAGCACCTCATGATATATTCTGTGGGCCTGTGTTGGCCAGGTATCCACTGAGAAGTGTCAATTTTTTTAGGAGAGCTTAATTTCTAGGATCCACATGAGACACCTCTGGCTGACTTGGCTGAGGTAGGGTTATTGTCCAGATGGACTTGCCTGGACTCTTTCATTTTAGCCACTTAGAGATGTCACCAGGCCAGCACTGAAGACTTTGTGTACATCTTTGTGTACTTTGTCTCAGCATATTTCTAGGCTCACAACAGCCAGGCCAAAGCCACTCTCTGTATCCCCAAATGCTGTGCAGCTCTACAGGGTAAGTTCAGGGCTTCCAGGAAGCATTCCCTATACTGTGAGTTGCTGGCACCTATGCAGGAGACACAGCCTGCTGAAAGGAGCTGGTCACACCTGCAGCCCATGTTCTGCACAGTCCGTGGGTAACTTTGCAGCACGTCTGATGTGTCCAGACAGCACTGGATTGTCTGTGCACAAGCAGTACTCCTGCTTCCTGGAAATACTGGGCTTGCTACACAAACAACAGCTTCTACTCGTGAAATTCCAGACACAAAGAACATGAGTGCAGAGCACAGGGACACTCGTGGTGGAGTTGGGTGGGGGATAGAGTCACCCACATTCTCTAGGAAAAAAACGCTTTTTTTGCAAACACATGAAAATTTTCCCCAAAATAATTTCCCCTGCCCTGCTGCTCTCCCAGCCACCTTGCTGGTAAAATGACTGCAGAACAGCTGTCCTTGGTGCACATACAACTCAGCTGGGCTGCATAGATCAACCTGGCTGCACATGTGGTGCTTCTGGGTCCTTGGCCTAATCTCTGTCTCATCAAGACAATGATTCCTGCACAGAGTCTATGAAATTGGGTGGAAGACAGAGCTGGTAAAAGAACCACGGGGTCATCAGGTTGAAGTTAAAATCTTTCCATACATTGTATGATAGGTGGCTGGCCTAACTCACTGTCACAGTGTCCAACCAGCCTGCTGCTTGCCTTCCAAACCCTCCTCTGGTGAGCAGCACTGCACATCCTGGCCAGATGGCTCAGCCAAGTGTGGAGCACATTTCAGACACTGCATCACCTCAGAAAGCTTCTGCTTAGCATTGAGGGCTTTGATCTGAATTCCAGCAGTTCTCAATGGTGTTTACCAAATCACTACAAAACACTGCTCACTGCCCACTCACTCAACAGCCCACACCTCAGTCAGCTGCAGCCACCAGGGACGGGATCACGGAGGATATTCTGGCCCTATTACATGTATCTGGGAAATGAGAGACACTGGTAGCCTCAGATCATCCAGGAAATCTGTGACAAGAAAACAGGCATCTTCTCATGCACCACCTGAACAACCCTTTCCCACAACTCTCAGCCAAGAACATTTCTCCCCTATTAACACGTGCTAACTGAAACTAGTGCTCCTCTGTGTTGTGGAGACAGGTTGGGGTAGGAGCCCACAGGTGGGCACAGGTGCCCCACCATTATTTCTTCTGCTCTAAACAGCAGAAGCAGCAACAGAGGGCAGACAGTTCTTCTGCTTGTGGCATGATCAGCTTCCAGACTAAAACCTTGGTAACAGCAAGTTCTGCTGCGGCCCATGAGCAGACAGCTGGCACGGCTTCCAAAGCCATGCCCATGTTCAAAGGAGAAGGGGAATTACTCCTCTCTCATGTTAGGCTGAATCTGCCCATAAGCTATTCAACATGAACATGAGCACATGTAGGAAATGCTTGCCATAAAGTCAAAAGGTTTATGGTGATGAGGGAAAGAAATAAGTGCACATATGGGTCAGTGACAATAAAACAATAAATCCCTGATTCACTGATTCAGATGCTCACATATGAGTATTTCAGAAGGCAATCTGAGAGAATCAAAGCAACTGCTGAAACAGACTGTTCTCAGCACAAAGGTGCCTTCTACATCCTATACCTTGTTCAGGGATGGTGAGACTTTGAGAAGCCAGTTCTTCATGTCCTGTGGCAGAAAAACTTCCCCACGCCACCTCAGAGCTGCAGTTTAAATCACCACCACATGGGGTAAATCAGTCCCAATGTTCCAAACATCAGGGAGCTGCACATTAGTAAGGTTTCCCTAGCGTAGCATCCCAGTAGCATAAGCATCTTTCATCAGAGGAAAAGGCCTGTGCTCCAGCACGTTACTGCAGTTGGCACTGTATGACCTGAGTAAGTGTTTTATGTCTGAATCCAGCACACAGAGCAAGCAGTAACCTCAGTAACCTGAGAAAACTTTTCCATTGGGCTGCAGGAAGGAAAGTTTCCCCTCTCTTTCCAGTGCATCAGAGCTACCTGTCCTTCCCCCACGGACTGTCTTTACCACAAATGCCTGCACAGGAGCACATGGCTGGGCACAGTGCCCGCAGTGTTTGCTGGCACCACAGAGCCTGGAAAGTGGCAATTGTTCTTGGCCCATGACTTTAACCTGAGGCTCAGACTTGCAGCCAGTTTTGTTTAGAGCACTCAGTGGTTTGCTATCAGCCTGTGCAGGCTTTCAGGTATTTGCTATGTGAGAGACACAGTTCGGATTTTATCCTAGAGGGAACACTGGCTCAGACTCTCTTTCCTGGGAGTGCTTCACTGCCATTTGTAGAGTGTTACATTTGTATCAAACCTGGCAGAATTGAGCAAAGTGCTTGAGAACTTTGGGAAACTTTACCAAATTCTACACAATGTTTAGGTTGTTTGAAAGGCAGAACTCATAAGACATTTGCATATTAGATTTTATCTATTTTTAAATTTCACCTATGTCTTTTCTCACTGCAGTTTTTTGGAGGAGTTGTTTCTCCACAGAAAAATGATTTCAAAGGTAACTCTAATTATGTACTGAGGGATCCAAACCCAAGACATATCAGCAATCCCACTCTTCTGCCTCCTGATACTGACAGTTTATTTGTGTGGGAATACACACCCACATATGCAGTTACCTTCATTAGGGCAAATCAGACATGAAATAGCTTAAAAGAAACAGAAGAAGAAAAAATAGGTTTGGCCCTTTTTGGTTCCGCTAGAGTGAAGGAAGTCTGTTTTATTAAAGAGCTTTCATCTAATGAATATTAGGAACAGCTGGTGTTATCTTTCACGTCCTCTGAGGAGGAGAAGGAGCTTTCCCAGGTATTAAAGGATGGGGTAAAAACAACACACCTTTAGTGGCAGAACTTTCCTCCAAATCGCTTGACACATTTTTGAGACAAACAGATATTAGAAAAAGAAACAACTGAGGATGTGAGCAGTCTGAATCATCTCACATTTCCCTCTTCAGATAATCAGCTTTCACTTTCTCAGCATGTCTGAGGCTAAAAATCTGATGCTTATTCACCCATAAATTCCTAAGGGAAAACACAATTGACAAATTCATCACTCCTACTGTGAAAGGTCAAGACAGCAGAGGACATAGAGCAGGAGGAACCCATGGATTTAACTGTGGGTTTCTGCATCCAATCACCCCCTCTGTTCCTGGGGCAGAAGAGGGGGTACTCTGTTTTCTCAAAAACAAGATAGTGAAACCAGTATCGTGCCCAGCACTGATAAGTCTGGGTTTTCTAAAAGATTCTTTACCTTGGCAGTTCCAGGAAATTACATTTTCAAGACAATATAGTTACAGTGATAGCCTCAAAAATGGGCAGCAATCCAGATTTTTAAAATCCTTTTCCTGGCAAGTCATCGTCTAGCAGTAAGAGGGCTTAAACTGTCAGCAAAAGTCCTCAGAGTTAGCTCATGAGAAATGAATTCAAGACATTAGCCCTCCTCAAAATCACTCCAGAGGCAGCTCCTGAGGGCTACTCTACATGTCTCCTTGTACCATTTGCCATTATTTTGGTTTATAAACAGAAACCATCTATAATAGAACTGCAGAAAAGTGGAGACAATCCAATTTGTAGGTGTATCGATAGTTTTCTCCACAGTGGAATGGAATAGTTATTCCTTAGAACTACATCAGAACTAGAGGCTGTAACAGGTATGACTAATAGGGTTTGGAAACCACTGAATAATGGTAATATTACAGCAGTCCAAACTTGCTGAGACAAGGCTTCAGGAAAGATTTGCTGCACAGGTCCACATGGAAAGGCAATCTCCGCAGCTCTAGGGCTCTCATTCTGCTTCTGAATGGGAGGTTTGTGTTAATTGACATAAGTGCTGCATGACCAAAGTGTTCAGAAGAGACAAAACTAAATTGCACAGATCAACACAAGTGATTTAAGCTCACGAGGAGTGAGGATACCTAAAAACTCAAACTCGAGAGAACAAAAATCAGAAATTTGTTGCGTTTTTGCAGCCACATTTGTTTTTCAGGAGAGGGAGGCAGTCTCTCCGTCACTGAGAGCGTGCTGCATCCTCCTAAAGACAAGACGGGAAGGAAGGAGACTCCTACACTTCTCCTGCACCAGCCTCTCCAGGGGCTTCCTCTACATGTCTTGAGCTCAGTGAATGAGTCGGAAGCGTTGTCACAGAGCATTCAAACCCAGCCCACGAAAGGCAATGCTGCTTCGCGCCCACGGCCAGACACAGCCCATCACAACAACATTGCTGCTGGAGAACTGAACTCAGTAGCAGCTCCTCTGTGTGTGTGGCAAAACGTCCTCTCGTCCCACATCAGCCTCCCTGGTTGCACATCAAGTAGCAGTCAGTCATAGTCAGCTTTCACACTCTACTATTAAAACATCCTTTTCTTCCTTTAAATTCCAGAGACCACAGAATAACCATCTGCAGGTCTGGGAAGAGACAAGCCTCTGCCTTGATCTAGAACATGCTTTGCTTCCAGAGGCAGTGCCTAAGCTAGTTCAGATCTTCCTAAGGCCCATCTCTTGATAGCCTGCTGCTTCTTCTCCCTTCACATTTAGTGGACTCCTGAGAGAAAACCCCACCCATGCTCCCCCAACCCTGCTGTTACAGCTGCAGGCAGAGCCCCTATTCTCCCCACAGGGAAGGAGACAAGCTGCCCTCATCCCCATTCTGCCCTCCACCATTTATTGCTTTGGCTCCACCTTCTCACAGGAATCCTGCTGGTGCTGCTGGCTGCAGCTCAGGGCACAGCTTATTAAGACTACTGCAGGATCCTGGCTAAGTATGGAATGGCAGCTCCCAGGCAGCACCGCTGCAATGCCATGGACATACACCATATGAGGACAGAGAAGAACTGGAAAGCGAAGTGACGAGAAGACCCAGCAGCCAAGGCAGCCTTCAAGACCTAGAAAAGTTTTTTTCAAAATACAAGGGGGAACAGTGGTGATCCTCATTTGACCTTTCCTTCCTTGATTCATCTCCAGGCCTGTTGTTTACACTGACGTTCTGCCCTCACCACTCTAACCCTCACCTGCCCTCCCAGCCCAGCCCTGCTTACCTGAGGGGTATGCGGATCGCAATGATTCTGTCAATGGCGATTGCAAGGAGGCTGAAGATGGAACTCTGAGTCAAGACCAGGACGAAGCAGGCAATGAAAAGGCAGCCATAGAAGAAGGCACAGAAGCCAGTACTGATGGTGATGGCAAAGGGGATTGCCAGCACACCCACGGCAATGTCAGCAGCAGCCAGGGACACCACGAAATAGTTGGTGACGTTCTGCAAGTTGCTATTCAAGTAGACGGCCCAGCAGACCAGGATGTTCCCCAGGATGGCCAGCACTGCGATGATCAGTTCCAGGATGATGTAAGCTATGTCTGAGAGGAAGTCGTCTTTCCCATGTACTAGCATGGTGAGAACAACCAGGCTGATGTGAGAACGTGCCGGAAAAGCTCAGCGTTCATATCTGCAGAGCACTGAACGGCCAAGACACCTCAAAGCTGCCTGGGGTCTGTGGAGCACTCGGCTGCCAGCCAGGGAAGGTTGCTCACACACACACACTTCTCCCCATAGCTGTTCAAGGTCTTCACAGTAGCAGGTGTCCAGAAAAAAAGCCCAGGGCCTGCCAGTTCCAGCAAAGTGGATTAACCAGATGCAGAATAATTCAAACTCCAGCAGACAAACAGACAGGATAATCTCTCTCGTGGACAGACACTGCTCCCCAGGCCACAGAGTCCAGCAGGCAGCACGACACAGCAAGTGTGCTGTATAGCAGCGTCACATCAGCTAGGACATTTTGTTTCCTGTTGACAATCACACTGCTAGTCATGGCTTCCTGTCATGTACATACCTACTAGCAGCATCCTCGGGTTCTCTTTTTCACCTTTTCCCACTAGGACTTGGGAAATATTCTCTTCAGCTGAGGCAAACATTGAACTTCTTCACTTGTAGTTTCCTTTAAAAAAAAAAACAGAAACACCAACCACATACACTAAGTAATCAGCTCTATGGAGGAGATGGAAAAAGCAAAATCTCATTAAAGTGGCACATTAAATTGATAACGGATATTAAACAGACCTAGAATAATACATTATTAGCAAAAATTCTCACATTTTGTCAATCCTGAAAGCTGCAGGGCCAAGCCCAAGTTCAGGAAGGCAGTATTCCACAGTGGTGATGAGAAACAAGAGATGTTTTGTTTTCAAGGCTACCAACTGAGCTGGCACTTCAGCAGCTGCTCGATAGCCTGCCCTGAAACACGAGAGCCCCACTAATTATGCTTTGGCAAGTGTTGTGGCTGCACAGAAGAAAGGTGGAGGAGCCTTTTTACATACACCTGTCTCCTTCTGATTGCAAACACCCGACTTGAGCCACCACATGCTGCCCACCCTCCTGTGCTTTGCTGCAGAAGTGTGCTGCAGCCAGACACTGCTCTGTGATGACACGAACCCCCAGTCACAGTGGGGGTTCATTATTCACACATTATGCTGCTGGCATGTGTGGTCACCCTTCTGTGGCCATACCCCATCTTGCCTTCGTGTGCACAGACACTGCAACATGATCCACAGCAAGGAGAATAGTTCAAGGTGTGTCAGTCAGAGACATCTTTGAGGACTTTCCCCTGAGCATGCACACTCTTTGCAAAGGTCTCTGCAGGCTCCCCTCCTGCAACACCATCATTTTTGTTCATGTGTATCTGTATCCTCTAAGAAAACCTTTTTTTATTCATTATGCCTGCATTGTCCACAGTGCTTGTTGCATCCACACATCCACCTACAACCAGACAGAAACACATCCACCAAAATTCACCTCTCCCAGAAACACACACAAGGCACAATCTCTCAGGTATACATTTGGGTTCCTGCAGTATCATGCACCAATCTGGGACTAAAGTTGGTGCTGCTTGCAAGGAAACACAGTCCTGCAGCTGCGTTTCATATGAACAGACACACATCGCCTACATGCTCACATACCTCATGCTGATCTTGCAGGTCACCTCGTACCTCTTCAGATATGGGTGTATTTCACCACAGTTTCAGCTAAAAATACAGCAATGGAGAATACTGTTCCCTGAGCTTTGTGCCACAGTCAAGAGATAATTGCTTGCTGTCCTCGCCTGTCACTTCCAGAGTGGGTTGCAAACCCTATTTAGCAAGCTTTAGCAGTAATATTTTCTCATTAATTTAAGAAGCAGCTACTTGAAAAATCAGAGGGCTGGGAGAGAGAGAAACACAGTACTAAGTGATAAATCACACAAGCTCAGTTTTGGATGCAATACAAATCTCCAAAACATGAGATTTTTGGGACCCATCCACAGGTGATCTGGCATCACCCAGCAGGGTTCGATGCCTTCACAGTTCACTCTGTTTTCAAGTCAGAAACCTAATTTCTCAGGATAAAATAAAAGGGTAAAGACAGTGATAATAAAAGAAAATATGATTAACTTGTGATTCACATCTGATCTCAGGAATATAATCTAATTTTAGACCTTTCATTGATTTAGAGCTCTATTGCTAATGCTGCATTTGAAAGGAAAGTGAATGATTCTTGGTGGTTTGGACGTGCTTCAAAAACCTTGCTTTTCTCCACCTTCAGCAATCTGTGTTTTGTTTGGTTTGTGTGGAAGAAATCAACAGAAGAGATTAGTGTGTGATCTAGCTATTAAGAGGAAGATAAAGATCAACCATTTAATCTCTTTCTAAAGAAAAACACCACCAAGAAGTCTCTATATTATCTATCTCCCTACCGCAAAAGCTGCAGCTTTCTACTGACTCCTGAAGGTTTCTTCTACTTTCTTGAATTTCAGGGATGTCAGTGATATGCTCCTACATCACTCCCTGAGTGATGATTGTCCATTACAAATCCCAACAGGTTTGTTTCAAAGCAGTGATATTGAAACCTCCTCCCACCAGCACAACCTGCAGGGAAGGGAATTAGAATTAACAGATGATAGAAATAAAGAAAATCTGGAG
The DNA here is from genome assembly GCF_000695815.1 of Acanthisitta chloris. Classification (NCBI taxonomy): domain Eukaryota; kingdom Metazoa; phylum Chordata; class Aves; order Passeriformes; family Acanthisittidae; genus Acanthisitta; species Acanthisitta chloris. The sequence goes on from NW_008677310.1 coordinate 37,104, forward strand.
GGAGAGCAGACAGAAAAGGCAGGATGAGAAATACACAATGCTTTGTGCGCATGTGTGTGCAAGAACAGGGGAAAAACAACAGGAAAAGAGTTGGTGGGAATAAAAAACAACTAAACAAGGGAAGCAGTGGGCAAAACAGGCCCCTCAGGGGAAGGTGTGTGTGCCTGTCACAGGTAGGACACAGAGCTGTGCCTGAAGGCTCTGAAGTGGGTGCAAGCTCCCACATCCCTTGGTATCACAGCAGCAGGGATGGTGACAGGGTAGCACTCCAGCCCTGGAGCAGGGAACAGACACCTCTCTGCTTCCTAACGCACCCACATGTTCCCATGCAGGTCAAGCTCACGAGCAAAATCCACTGTCAGGACAAGTTTAGAAAAATGTAACAAATTACTGTCACATACTTGGGCCAAAACTACTGCTGTGGAAAATAAGCCCACTATAATCCCCCTTCCCACAAGCTCCTCTACGATGGACTCAGAAGAACTGCAGGAATGGCTCTTTGAAAGGAGCCAGCCTGAGAATTGGTCATGTTAATCCTGGTGCTGAGAGCATTTACCTAAAGTCCTGCTATGCTGGTCTTCCCCTCACATTCTCAGTACATACACCTCGGTGAAGAGGGTCAGAGCAAAATTACTGGGATATTCCTCCCCATTTGAGAGCTTCCTTTAGTAGGATTATGAATCCATATCAATCCCAGGTGCATTTTGTTTAACCTGACTCTTTCAATGGCTCATCTCAAACACATTTTCCAACAGGATGCAGAGGGAAGTTACAGACCTACACTGTGGAGGTCCTGCACATACTAACTGCTCATCACAAATACAAAGCTGGAATTGCCCACAGCTCTGCATGCATCCTGAAAAAGCACAGTGCTGGAATCTGAAGTTCAATGACCATATCACACACTGTTTTCTGACACAACAGAGCTTTTAACCTTCTACTTTGACTGTTTCATGGTCTGAGGTTAAATTTGAATTTTTTATCTCTGAATTTGTTTAGTCCCTTGCTTCCCATCCCCCTTCACAAACAGTGGCTTGATTCTTCAACCCAAGCACTAGTCATTTATTCCAAAGCAACTGGAATGTTATGTCCAGAAGAGGACAACATGTCCTTCCACCCTCTGCTCTCAGATGGGCCGGAAAACACTTAGAGTTCTGCAGAGCCAGCACATCTCAGGAGAGAAATGACTGGAGCTGAGCAGGTGTCCCAGCCATGACAAAACAACATTTTGTGTCTGCTTCAGCGCTGCTGCTTCTGAGTAGCCACTGACATCAGAAAAACCAATTGTTGGCCACACAGCCCCAGCACACCAACAGCCTCACCTGCTGCTGACAGAACATGCCACAACCTGGGAGGTTTCATGTTCAACCTGAACTCTCCCACCTCGCCTCATTCCTCTCTGCCAGAGTCAGCTGCTACAATGTTCACCTGACATGGTAACAAATCTCAATTTTAGAAGTACTGGCAACTTGCTTTAAAACAAGACCAGGCTCAGTCTTTCTGCTCATACAGCTAGAAATCTGCTGCACGGGGACAAGATGAAATACAGGCCACCTAGAGAAGAAGAAACATGTCCAGAGGCAATACAAAAGTTTTTGTAGAATTGTCTACTTCGTGCAAGACCCAAAGGCTCAGCAACCAGGTCTAACAAGACACAATTAATTAACAATCTGCTTTACTCGCTGGGGAAGTATATATTTAACATCCCAGACCCTTGAGGGATCAACACAGCAAGCTTCTTGAAACTCAAGAAAAATACACTGTATCACACAACAGCCTGGACAGCTACAATTAGTATTTCTTTGTAAGCTCATGTTTTATTTTGTTAATTTCTTCTTGATACCCCAGGCTGTGTTCCGGCCTTTTCCCCATTATTAAATAAACCTTTTTTGTCATTCACAAACCTGTAAAGCTGGTGCTCTGTTCATTTTTAGTGACTTGGAACACTCTGTTCTCTCTCATATTTCAGTCCCAATGTAAAACTGCTCCTTGAAAATTCAATGAAGCATCTGAACAGCACGTTCCCATGAAGCAATTCACCAGCACAGCCTAAGCAAGCTTTTGTTTGGCATCTCCAGTTGGCTTTGGACTAAGGTGCTGCCCCTTCTCTCCCCTGAGTGCCAAATGCATTGAGCTGAGCCCTTGGCCACAGCTTGGTTCAAACCACCCACCTCAAACCAGCTCATCTCCTGCTCTTGGCCCCTTTGGGCTGAGTTCATTATGGTTTTGGACACCCACGGTCTGTCACACTGGTTTAGAGCAGACACACTGCACCACATGCCAGGCTGACATATATGACAATGTCTATGACACTTCAGTTTGACAGCTACTCTCACATATTAGCAAAATCTCCAGAGGATCAGCAGCCCTTAGGGCACACAAGACACTCTGCGGGCACACAGGTGATAGGCTGCAGCTTCCCTGGGCTCCAGAGGGGATTGGATTCACCTTGTCTGCTCTAGGATGGGGTAAGGAGGCAGCAGGCAGCTCATGAGGCAGTGGGAGTGTCTCAATCAAGGCTCATTCCACAGATCACAATCTAGCATCTCCTTTTGACAACATGACCCTTCCCAGGTACCAGCCACATACAGATTACCTAATTCCCGTAGGGAAAACCCTTGAATTCACACATGGCTGTAAGTAGAAAAAGTGGTGCTGCTAAACCATTTGTTTCCTGCTTTCCAAAGCCTGGAGGGGGAGATGCTTGTCAGTTTTTATCCTCTCTTTGAAATCCCTTCAGCTCAAAGAGAATCTCCCTATCTTTTAAATCAAAGACTCCAAGAAATCTTGTCTCTCCCCATTACTTAAGAGGATCATGTCAGAATAAATGTTCTCACAGGAGGTACACAAATTTGCAAAACAACTGGGGCTGTAAAACATAATGAAAACAGCTGTCCTTTAGGGAGAATGATAGGGAAGGCCACAGGAGCACTTCTCTGTGCTGCTCAAGGGTTTCCTTTCTGAAGTTCAATATTTCATGAAAAGTTCACATAGAGCTACTTCTCCACACCCCTGACTGCTCACACCCAGCCAGAGTTCTTGGAGCTGTCAGAGAGCATCCTCACCCCTCGAGGAACCAAGAGTTGTGCATGGGTGGGGCAGGAAGAGGAGGAAGGAGGCATCACCCATCTAACCAGGACATATATTTTCTGATTCCCCTATTTGCTTTATTATTGGTTGCTGGCTAAATGATCTTTTAGGTCATCTGCTTACAGTAATAGGAGGAAATTAAATATTAATAATAGACTATTTCCCTCTAGACTGCTCTTTGTTAACAAAGGATACAAGTGAAATAAAGCAGACAAAATTATCAGCACACCATGGCCTTGGTTTTCAGGTACCTGGAGCACTTGCACTTTCCCTCAGCCTTCCCTGGAGTTATGGATGCTGAATGGCCTTGCACTCCTGCCTGTGTGGACATCCATACAAGTGCAGGACACAGGGATGTGTGGAAATCCTTGTCCTATCAAAGGGTTCCATGTGGCAGCCTGACCCTTCCAGAGGACTGTTTCAGACTTTAGCCAAAGTATGATGCTCTGACTGCAAAAATGCAGGGCCAAGGATTTTTGGAAGTACAGAGCTTGTCTCTACTTGGGAAGTGAAGTCTTCCTGCAGTGTAAGCCCTACAGTAGAGTAAAACAAGCTTTCTGCAATGGCTTTGCAAAATGTCCTGATATACTGAATAAAATGAGGGTTTCAACTTTGCTAAACTTGGTGCTATCTCCTCCTACAGGAAATCAGCAGCCCTCTAAGACTTAACACCCTCCCTCCGTGTTCTTGTGAAAGGCAGAAGAAATGGCTCTTCAAAGATCTGCACTGTCCCTGATCTTTGCCAATTTAGCAATGTGGAAAAGGGGCAGCAATTCTGTGTTAGATTTCCATCCCTGCTGCAGTCCAGGCCAAGAGAGGAGGCTGTACACACAGGTAAAAAGCTGGGTGTAAAGTCTTGACCAACTAGAAGTATCAACACCCATACTGCTGCATCAGTGACAGCAACAAAAAGCATCATAAAATCACACCCTTCAAGCCTGTCCTGTGTCTCTCTTCTCCTCCTGCTTATGCCCCATAACAAATCCCAAAAGAAAAATGCCCTGAAAGTGAAACCTCACTGGACAACAAGCAAAGGTCTTAACACAGATGGGCTGACTGATAGGAATGGTTAATCCCAAACCAATATTGCAGCTTTGCCTCCTGCCCTCCAAGTGCTAGAAGTGGATTAATTTTTATTGCAGTAGCGGAAGAGAAGACTAGAACAGGACGCATTTGACCATTTTTTCCCCTAAGTGGATGTTATAAATGTTTAAAAGCAAGAAAAAACCTCACAGTAATTATTCCCATTCTAATGGTCACAAAAAGCCAGGGAGGGCAAAACTAAGTAAGGCTGAATGACCAGCAGTTAAATAAGCCAGATCAAACAAACAAACAGAAGGGAAAAGGCTCCCCTGTGTTCGCTAGAGTAAAGACTCACTGGGCAACAGGCATCATGATACATAGCCAAAAGGCACCAAAACATGTTGGATTTTTGAGTACACTCTTTGTATTCACAATTGCAGATGTTGATTTACCTATGGTGGCATTTCTAAAAATAAAAAAATAGAGCACTTGGATAAACTTTCATAAAACGGACAAGTAAAAAAGCATAATTAAAACCATGTACCATGGCCAGAAACAAGTTACTACTGCCAATATCATCCACAATGTCTCTGAGGAGCCAGTTTTCCTTTCCTGTATGAGGGAAGAACTCAAAAGCAAACTCTGGCTCCTCATAGCCCTACTAAAGCCAGCTGTGTCCATACACAAGGAGCATTTCCTTCGAGGACAAAATAAGAGAAATGAGGAAACAGAATATCAAGAAGAAGAGACCCACTGAGGAATACAGGCAAGGGAAGAATTTACTCTGAAAATATTTAGCGTATTTCTAATACATCCATTCTGGTCTATTTTAAAATAATGGAGTAGACTTCTCTCCAGATGTGACCTGCCTCGCATTTCTATATGAAGTTTCCAGACAGGCACTTGAGTACTTCTGTTTGTTTTCCTGGATTTTTATCCAGTTGTTCCCAAACCCTGTTTGCCTTCTCTGACTGTAGGTTTGCTCTCCACCTGGCCCTGTGTCCCTTCTCCCTCTCCCTTGAGCACTGTCCTACTGCAGGTTGCCAGTGTGTGTGTAAATTCTGTTGGTGAAGCAAATATTCACCCCAGTGCAGGGAGAGCTGTTGCACCAGGTCAACCCACATCCTCTCTTCTACAGTAGAAGGAACATAACTCTTTCCATCTCTCTCTATGTAACTTAAAATGATACCCTAGCTGTCCTTCCCTATCCTGATGAAGGCACTGTACAATTTGAACAGAGATGAGTGAATTCTACCTGCCTCTGAGACAAAGCAAAGCTGTCTCACTGCATTAGTTCATGCACAGCTCATACACTGACCCCTCTGAGCAGGGGCTGTTACTGAGGACTCGCCGTGAAGCTCCTGTTTCCACCCAAGCTGTTTGACTCATACCGACCCACAGGATGGAAAGCAGTTAGGCCTCAGTTGGGTCGGTAACACACCTCATCACATCCTTCCTCTTCAACTTGCTCTCTTCTTTGATCAGCTTAAGCAGTACACAGTGGCTGTGCTCAGCCCAAGCTCTGCAGAGCTTCTCCTGCTGTCACAGAGCAGAACCTGCCCGAACACCCCAATGCTCTCCCATCCTCTGTCCCTCACTGCACACCTCACAAGCTGCTGTTTGCTCTGTATGGGCTGTTCACTGCTGGCTCAGTCACAGAGATCAACCCTGTGTCTTGCAAAACCAGCTGATTTCCAGCCTGCACAAGAACCCTATTTCCTCTTATGGCCCAGGCTGTGCACCCCCAGGCTGGGCACCAGCATGTTTTACCCAACTGACTTCATGAGTTTGTCAGTCAGCTACCAGTGAAAAAGCATTTAGCCAGTGACAATGCTGGTGGTCTGTGTTCATCCCAAGAGCAGGCAAAAGCCACAATAACAAGTTTTCTGCCTCTTTGGTTTGTTTCCAGAAACTTTCCCTCTTCCATTTTTAAAGTACTTATCAGACTTGCTAATTCTTATTTGCTCATCATCCTATTACTGTTACTCTTCCAGTCTCAAAGCTATTGAAGACATTTTTAGGACTCTGCCACCCTCTATGGATAAGGAGGAATTGATACTGTGATGATGCCTCGAGGCCACGTGCCCTTATTTTGTCGCTCCCTCCGTGCCATGACTTGCACCACACTGCTGTCACTTGGTGAGGTGACTTGCATTTTCACTATCACAGCCAGCCACACCAACACCAGCCTTTCTAGAGGCACTCAAAGGGACTTCTTTGTTCCCCCAAGCCCTTGATTCCAATCCGATTTATAAAGAACTCTCCAGTGTCACTGCTTGCAGATCCCAGAGTCTCAGTGTTCAGCTGTGCTCTGAGGACTCTAAGTCCTTTCTTAATTTCCTAAGTCCTTGTGCTGTGGTAAAAGCACATCCGTTTACAGTAACAGCCTGGTACCTCTGCCTGCTTCCTGCTCGAGGGCTGAGGACACTGCTGTGCCAGGGTGGAGCATGCAACTGCTGGGGAAAAGACATGTCTCATCATCAGTTTCTCTCCTACATCAAACCACCACACTGGAAACCCAGGAGCTGTTCATAAAACACTTCAGAAAACGTTTTACTGCATTTGTTAGCTGTTCATGCACTAGTGTGCTTGCCCGGAGGAAGCAGAAAGGCAAGGAGAGCAGCAAGCAGTACCCCACAACAGCAGGGACACCTCCACCATGCTTGGGAAGTGGCCCTTTTCTCCTCTGAAAACTTAGGTTATTTTACAGCTTCTGCATAACAAGACATCATAAAAAGCTCCAGCTGTAAAGAAACCTGCAGTCATTGCTCAAATGCATGACAACCACGATCCTTACACCTTGCCGAACAAGGATAAACCAAAAAGGACTCCCAAGGCAAATTCCTTAGGGACTGTGGCATTTGACTCCAAACAAAAGATGTTAGTCAAGCAGAGATGGATCCCAGGGAGGTGCCTGGAATAGACTTCAGCATGGTTTCTCCCAGATGGACTGTGTCTATCTCTTGCCTGCTGTAATCATATAGCTGGGCTGTACTGTGGCTACATGGAGAAAAAGGAAGATTTCCCTTTAGAAATAGGGTAGGAAGGCTAACAAAACCTGTCAATGAATCCTCTTTCCACTCCTGAGCCCATGAATGCAGCTTCTTACCTTTCTATATCCTGTAAGAACTGACACCACACAGTTGTATCAGAAAAAAAGAACGACATAACTCCACCAAACCCCTGGAATTCTCCATGTCTACGTAAGTTATAACCCTAAATGAATTATAATGCCCAAGCAGAGTTTAGATCAACATTTTGCAAGTCACAGGATGACATAAAACATTAAATATTTTTTAGGTGTTTGACAAAGTTTGGTGCCTCAGTTTTAGCAGGTTCAGCTAAAGGGATCTGATTTCTGGGACTATCAGAAACAGACCCAGGCTATCCTTGACTAGGTAGGCATTAGAACAGGTCTTGTTTTTTGGGGGATTTTTTGCCAAAATGCAGGCTGCAGAACATTTAAGAAACTTTTTCAAAGTCACTATGCTTCTCCACACGTGCTCCAGGAGCTGTAATGGTGCTGGTGCCAGCCCAGGTCAGTCTGATGTGATTTTCCACCATCCCATTGAACCTGGGCACTGATCTGTGGATCAGACGTATGTGGAAACTGTAATTATTCAAATCAATTTCAATCACGTGCCTCTCTTCTGAAGATTGTATTAAAAAGCCACATACCTCTTAGCTGTCTTTCATCCCAAGGAATGTTTCCTATGGAAAATCCCAGTCTGTGCCCAAGTCTGTGGATCTCATACTGAAACCAAAGTTGTTATCACCACAGACTATGATATTTAACAGCCTACTTCCCTTAACTCCTTATCCGCAACAACTGATTCATACCAGGATCTGACAATCCTATTCTGGGAAAACCTCAATAACCAAAATGAAAGGTCAGTTTGTAGAGGACTTTCCAGTACAAGGAGGATTTGGGTAACAGGCCAAGATTACAGAACAGGCAAAGAGAGCAGAAACAGTTACAGTCCCCTAGTAAGGAAGAAAAGAAAAAAATGGGGGAAAAAAAGAGTAGACGAGACAAGAAGCATGAGGAGAACACAGCAGTGTAAACCTAAAACAAAATAGCTCCAACAAAGCCAAACCAGGAGAAAAATGGAGGAGACTCTGAGGTCTGAATACTAAATGAGAGGAAAGAAACTTCTAACAGAGAAAACAGTGCAAACCTCCCCATTCCCAAAGGGATGCATTAAAAGAGCAGAACGAGACCAAATGGCACTTCCCTCCGTTCAGCAGCATTACTCACTCCAAGGCGTGAGGGACTGCCCAGGGAGATGCACAGACTGACCCTCAGCTGCTGTGGCTCAGGCTCAGCTGAGCTTCCAACAGCTCCACCAGCCAACAGTCCCTCCCGTGCCCTCCTCGGAGAGCTGCTGAGCAAGGGGCCACGACTGTCACCGGGAGCGTCACCTGGGATAAACACAGGGGACTGGGAGACAGGGAATGCTGTATCTCAGCCTGCAGGCAGATAAAACAGCCCCAATCTGCAGGACTGGAGGCCTCTGGAGAATGCCTGAGTGCCTTCCACCCTGCAACTGAGTGCAATCACAAATGCTAATCAACATCCAGACAGAAGCCCAGCATGTCATCCGTCACGTCTCCAACGCTTCAGGAAAACCCCCCTTTCCTCTCCTTGTATCTGAGAGGGACAGGAAGATTCCCTCATCCTCTGTATGCCTTTCCCTCCCCCTGTCCCTGGCTTAAACCATCCCTGCAAGAAGTTTCCCTCCCTGCTAACTTCTCCATTGTCTCAGATGCATTGTTTGCAAATGTTGCCTAAAAATGCTTTGTAAAGTATCTTTATTCCTGTTTCAGGTCTTTCCACATCCCTATGTAACACCTGGACTTTATCTTGTTACCTGTCAGATAGTGATAAAACCTACTGCATGCACCCCCTGACTTATCATCTAAGATAAATACAATTTATCTTGTAACTGTCATTTCTTTTCTAACTCTTCCTTCCACAGCTGCATCTGCAGTGGGAACAAATTACTTATTTCATTTGGGCTTGAATTGTGTAACTTTCCAAAAAATAAAAATCAAAGACCATCAGCAAGAGTCCCGAACACACATAAAATTTCAAGTGTGGATTCCCTGATACTAGATTCATTGCTGCTTTGTGGGCAAGGAGGCTCCAGGACTGCTTTGGTGTGTCTTCTGCAATGGCACGTGAATGCACTGTACATAAGGTACATTGTACTTTATGATACCTTGTAATTTTGGGTTTTAATAATCAGCCAACAGGCCCAAGGATGAAAAGTCTCCTTTTTCCAGAACAAGTCATAAACTAAACTGATACGGGTTGAGTTAGTTGCTAACCATCTAAGTGAAGAGTGAGGTCTAAAGTGCTCTGGGCTACCCCCCGATCCTCTGCTGCCACTTCAGAGAGGCACAGGCCCCTCTCAGGTCCTGTCCTGCTCCCTGCCAGCCCCACCAGGATGTCTCCCATAGCACTGTCTGTCTGTTTATAGCACCCACACCAAGCCTCAGGCATCCGAACAGGAAGGGACAAGGTTTGCACTCAGACACAAGTCCCAGCACTCTCAGTGCTTTGGCCCAACAGCACTGATCCCCTCAACATGTAGCTTTTCCAGAAGTAATATTGCTGCCTTTGGGTCTTCTCTGAACTCTCCTAAACACTCAGTGGCTCTTCAGCAATTTTTATCACCTCATTGCTGTGTGTTTAGCCAAACAATTTGATCCTAACTCTGCAACTGCATCTCCATACAGGGCTGTGGCACAGCCTACCTACTCCATCCCTCCTGTGCTACTGCAGCTCTCCAGCCACGCCAGGCACAGCCAGGTTTCCTAGGATTTGCTCCTTGTAGAACACAGGCTGAGATGTAAAAGAGGTCACACCTTTACTCACAGTTACGAAATACTTGCATTTGCCGAAGCACTTTGAAACAGTTTTTGCTGATCCTTTGTGGGTCGCACACTGTGGTGAGGATGAGGAATGAGTTAGAGCAGAGGAGTTTTAAGCTGGACATCAGGGTGTTTCCTGCATGCCAGGAAAATAAGGAGTCTCCACTGCAGGTCTTTAGGAGCAGGAGGAGAAAGAGATGTCGGGAATGGCAAAAGCATAGCTGAAACTGCCTTCGGGCAGAGGCCTGGATTAGATGACCTCAAAGTGCCTCCTGAGGATATTTTCCATAATTGAGAATTGTATGTGCCATCTGTCCATTCTGATCTACAGAGATTTAATGCAGAAAAAAAGGGCAATACAACCAATAATTATTGCTGACACAGATGCAACCTTTGTGAGGGGAGAGGCATCTTCTGACTCCACAGAGGGAACTAAAGCCTTCAGAGGTTAAATTTTCTTCTGTGTATCTGCCCAGACCCTCCCAAGGCAGAATTCTGCCAGTTCTTTACCCCTAACAGACCCAACCTCAATATTCAGCAACAAAAGCAACTCAGTAAGTAGGCATCTTTCTCTGTCTTTTTTAAAATGAGAGTCAAGGAACTGGTGCTGTTGTGTTCAAGTAGCTTCACCAAGTCTGTTCAGGTGCACTGATGCTGGACCATCAGCTGGACCCGAAGGTGGCCCATGAAGCAACCAACCAGATCCCAATGAAAGGCAGTAACCCTCCACTGACTTGTCATAGTCCTCTCTAATTCCTTGACACACAACTCACAATCCCTTTCCTGGTTTTTACTTTGGAGCCAAACAGAAAAATAAAGGTTTAATAGCCCATCTCCATTTTCAGACAGAAATCACACAATAAAGAACAACCTTGAGAGTCAGTCACCGTGCAGATCAAATGAGAGAATGAACAAAAAGAGCTGAAATGTGTTCAAGCTGAAGACAAGGACAAACTTTGCAGGACACCAAGAGAGATGCTGACACCAGTCCTTGGCTGGAAAACACCTAACTCACAGCTGTGCAGAACTCTAAGAGAGCTTTGCCACACTATGCCTTGACCCATCTCACGTGGGCAGAAATGTCAAACCGAAGTGAAGAGCTGAAGCACAGTGAAAATGGTGGAAAATCTGTGAAACCTTAAGCACCTTGTATAGACAAGAAACCATCAGTCAGACAGGCAGAAAGGAAGTGGTAGAGGGGGAGGTTTTCCTTCCACACGAGATGGAAAAACGACCAGGGTCAAGACCGAAGAGGGACCAGACCCTACAGAGAGACAGGACTGAAAGGAAGAGTGAAGATTCAAAGCAGTCCCTCTAAACCTTCTGCTGGGCTGAGCTTTTCCCAGTAGTTCTTAAGAGGGCTTAGCCACATGGCTCTGCATAAAATCCATTATTGAAGATTAAACAAAGAAGATGAATAGCTTTCAAAAGTTGATTACACCCAAAGCAGCAGCAGCCCTTATGGAAACATCCTATTAAAATATCAGCAAAAATAGAAATGCAAACATGGGAGACCTGGCAGGAGGCTTTCCAGCTCAGACCTTCAATGCCTTGTGCACCCACTGACAGAAGGACAGAGGCTAAAAACATCATTACTGGGCTGACATCCCCTGACCTGGCACAGGGTGACGCTGATTCTATTTTCTATATATAAAAATACATATGGAAAGAGACAGATTATGGACATGTGAAAATTACAAACATACCACATGAACAGCATTCAAAAGGAGACCTGCTTGCCTTTTTTCCCCCCCACGTCCTGGACTAGGTAATTTTTATTTTATATACACACATATGTGTTTGCCGTTTGCACCCACATGTTTTCTCTACAGATTCAGAGGTTCACAGCTTTCCTGCTTAATTCAGCATTTAATCCATTTGCCACATTAGACAGGATTTCATTTCCATAGGTTTTTTGTGATAAGCGATTACATTTATATTGACTTTTTTCATTGAGATTCAAAATAAGGTATTTCTTCCACAGATCTAATTCAATTGAAATATTTCTCACATCCTTATTGGCCACTTGATCTAATCTTTTTCTACTTCACATGGGCAATATGTTCTGGAGGTGACTTTCTGGAGCTGGCCATGCTTTCTCTCTCTTTGTTGGTTTCTTTCATGCAGGAGAATAAATGTATCCATTTCTCTAGTTCTTGAGTTACATGAGTCTGAGACTTATAAGCCTGATAAGAAACCTGAAAACAAATACATCCAAAGATCGAGTTATCTAATAGTTGGCCATCTGCTTAGGAAAATAATTTAAAGTAGTTACAGCAATTCTATTAACTCTATTTACCAAGTGAGTCATGTTGTTCTCTTTAAGTTAACCCTTCCTGTCTCTCTGTGGGCTCTCTGCCCGAGGTAGTTTTGAAGAGAATGCTCAGCCACCTTTACTACTTCCAAGCTACAGCAAAGCCTGCAGTCCCCCTGCACTCGAGACACCCCAAACTCAGATTGCACCAGGGCAGAAAAGAGCATTAAAGCAACTGTGGTGCTTCTGAGCGACTCAGACCACACAAACGACCATGCAGAAAATTCTCTTCCCAGGAGCATCCCCTGTGAGGACACCACAGAGCAGCTCTGGCACAGCAGAAACACACCTGCTCCTCCGGAACGGGCCACCGGCTCCTCCGGGAGGACAGGTCACCCCAGAGAGCTCCAGCCCTGTCCGCCGGGGCAGAAAACCTTCTGCACACATCCTCCGACAGCTCTGGAGACAGCCGAGCCCTGCAGCCTGTTCCCCGGCCCTTCCCCTGCCCTCTCCCCCAGCACAGGGATGCCAAACCACCCGAGCCACATCCTGCTCACACTCGCTGGGTACCAGCGCTCCAGGCACAGCGCGAGGGACTCCGCTGGGAAACTTCCAGCCCGAGCAGAGACAAGGCAGGGCCGGAGCTCCCGGGGGCAGGGAACGGTGCGAGGCTGTGCTCAGGCTTAAAGCCATCTCCCTCTCCCCTGAACACCGCCGCGAAGACGTCTGCTTTGAACACACTGCAGAGAAGTCGAAAGGATGAGGGGTGCTCCCGTGGAGCAACTATTCTATGATTAAGCACAAATATCAGCTGGGTGCAGGGAGCAAAGTCCAGCACCTGATGTTTGAGGGAAGATCGTGGAGCAAACACCTTGGAGGGCGGGGGTGTGACAACCGGGAATCAGCGCGGGGCGAAAAGCACCGGCTCCATCGGGGAAAAC
>NW_008677311.1:0-456 GCF_000695815.1 Acanthisitta chloris
TACGTATTAATTAAATATAATTAAATCTTGAAATTTTTTTCCCTGGTTGTAAATGGCATTTTGGAATTGAAGGTCATAAAATCCAAATAAAATTGGATTAATAACCCATTTTTATTCTAGAAGTCTGACAAAAGCCAAAAAAAGGGATCCTCAGAGTACTGCCCAAGCTATTTATCTTGTAACAGATAGCATCATATCATCTTTAAAAAGAAAAAAAAGAAAAAATTCCCCCAATAACCTGCATATGAATATTCAGATCGTGTGCTATCTGTATTTCATCTATCTTCAAACTGATTTACTGTGGTATGAAGTGAAATTAGTCTGTTAACCTCTAATCCACTTTGTGAGTGTCGGGAGAATTATCACCAAAGGTAGTGCCTCATATCAGTGACTTCATCAAGAGATGATAGACTTCACATCTTGGAAGAATCAAACCCTTAATAATCTGACATAAAC
>NW_008677311.1:498-2546 GCF_000695815.1 Acanthisitta chloris
TTTCTTTTCTAATGTGTTGTACAAAAGAGAAAAGAGAAGAAAATATAGTTTTGCTGGTAATATGTGAGAGTTCATATTACAGATGCAAGCACGCACAGCTAAATATTTTCTTTGAAAAGTATTTCTGAATCACTGCAGTAGCTACTTAGTAGAAAATTATAAGCATATTCCAAGACATTCCCTTGAGATCCGAAAAATATCAAGGTTTGAATGGCTTAGCCCATTCACATGATTTTGAAAGTCCTCAACATATGCTTGAAATTCTAACCAAATCAAAAGCCAAGGTACTGGGAAAGCCATAAGTAACCTTGGTGACCTAATAGCCGACCTTCCTTTAATTAAGAATTTGGACTAAATGACCTTTCCAACCCAAATTATCCTGTGAGCAAATGAAATGGTAGGGTTTGAATGATTCCTGAAGATTATTTTGCCAATTGATCTTTTCCTCTTTTTCTTTTCCATGTTTCTACACTCCCACTATTTGAAAAAAAATAAATAAAATATTCTCATGATGCAGAAGCAAACAAAAATTGGTAATGCTTCATTAGTTTTTGATGGCAGCAGGATGATTGTAGCATTGCACAAACTGTTGAGCTCTCATACAATTCTTATTTGTCATCCACATTCTCAATATTGAATTGTCACGTGTTCATCTTCAAATGTCATGCAAATTAATAAAGATTGCATTTTTTCCTTGGTTTATTCACATATTTGAAAATATTTCATTTGTGAAAACAATGAAACTGTACAGGTATTATATGCTCACTGTTTCCCTGACTCTTTCTCACGCAGACATACAAACTTCAGCTCAAAATATTGTGTTTGAAAGTGCAGCTGTCATTTTGAAAGTGTGTTCCTGAAAATCATGAGTGGTTTATTTTATTTAATTAGACCAAATAATAGTATAACCTTTTATGTTAGAGAAAGTTCACATCCTTGTGCAAATCAAGCATAACAAATACTTGACCGAAGGCATCTCCTTATCACAAGTAAGAAAAAATACATTGTAGCACCAAAAGTATAACTTGAAACACATGAAATAGTTAACAAATTGGTTGATTTCATGGTGCCTTGTATATAATCTTACCATTTTAAATTTCCTCTGAAATAGTAAAAAGAAGCGTATAGATTTCTTCTTGCTTTTTTAAAAATTACGGTGTATTGTCTTTAGTTGTACCAAAACCAGATTAAAAAAAAAATCAAAAAAACCCAAAACTTTCCTAGGTTGAGTTATGGCCTAAATTTTGGTCTGGAACATATATAAGCTTTTTAGAGTTTATATATAAACCACTATAACTGAGAATATAAATATTCTGCCTTCGTTACTAACATAATGTACATGGCAAAAAAAAAATCCTTCAAACCACCTCCAAAAAATCCCTGTGTCCTTCCATGTTAAATGACTTTCTGTGGGATATTGCAGAACAAGTTCTGGAAATCATAAATCATTTATAAACATCTACTCAGTCCTCTGGAACAAAGATGAAAATGGAGTGTTAGAATTATTAATAAATTTTAAGGGTCTGAGACAGAAAACATTATTCCACTGTGAATATATGTGTTTTGTTCATGCCTTCAGTGTAGACCTGATCATGCATTACATAATGATATATTAGAACTGGAAAAGATTCAGAAAATGATGTTTTAAAAGTTTAAAAAGCAGACAGCTGGCATGGAAGAAATGACTGAATATTCTGGGATTCTTTGGGCTGGAAAAGAGAGTATTGGGTATGAATGCAACAGAAATCTGTAAGCGCAGTGTCATGAAGAGAAAGCAGGTCACTTCTTCATTGTCTCTACCAGTACAGCTGAGCAGGAATCATGTATGCTGCTCATGAGTCAACAAAACTCATCCCTTTGGGGATGTTTGTTTTGAGTAGGCTGCTTAAATCTGTTCTTTGAAGACTAAATGAGGGACGGATCATACACTAACGCATGTCTGACTGTTCCTTGTATATAATGCCTTAGAAAAAGAACTCAGATCATTATAAAAGTGTGTTTGTAGGGATGAAGTAGCAGTCATTATTGCCACTAAAATGAAAATAGTT
>NW_008677312.1:0-270 GCF_000695815.1 Acanthisitta chloris
GCAGCTTTTCCCAGGGTGGCGGTTCCAGGGGCCTTGCCGGTGGCTCGCGGTTGATTGGATCCAGGTACCCCCTGCAGCCTGCCCAGGTGTAACTGTGCCCGTCAGCCCAGGGCAGGTCGATTCCTGCGGGATGATGTGCTCCTTGCGAAACAGACCCTCTGACTCACCCGGGGCTTTGTGTCGGTGTCATGGGGAGTGTTGGGGTGACAGCACAGGAAACGCTGCGTTCCTTGCTAACCTTTCCCCGTTGGCAGTGGCTGGTCTCAGCGG
>NW_008677312.1:298-42794 GCF_000695815.1 Acanthisitta chloris
TGGGTAGAAAATGCACATATAACCAACCAGGAATATCTGGATTGAAAGTTATTCTTAGAAAAGCAGGTGTAATTTGAATAGTTCAATGGAGTGTGGTAATTCATAGTGTCACTCTCTGATAAATACCTTAATAAAGTATTGGGGTTTTGCTTGTATCCAGCATAGAAACTCACCAGCTCAACTGAGGCAAAATATCACCTGGGTAGATGCTATAAAATAGCTTTATTAAGAACTATGTCAGTTTAGAAGAAAGAGCTGCATTATTTTTACATTTCAGTTTGTTCCTGGGTGTTACCATGATAAAAAATTGTGATATCTATGGATTAATTATGCACTAGTATTTGAAAGACACCCACTGATGGTATAAAATAAAAAGGGGGGGAAGGAAAGACTTGAACTCTGCATATTTGTAGTATATAAAAAGTTTGTGTGTACACATTTTCACTGTCATAAATGGAAGCCTAGAAGGAGCTTTTTAAAAAACCCACTGTGTATTAAAAAAGGATATTTTGCTTGCTTATCAAAAAGAGAATTGGGGAGGAAGAAATTAGTATCTGTCTGAAAATCGAGGAACAGGATCATATCTGCCTCTCTCAGCAACTCTTGTTGCAATGGCAAGTTTTATTCTTGAGTTAGAGTCAGAAATACAGTGAGAGTTGATGAGCTGAATGTACAAAATCTCTGGGTGTGTGTGCAACTATGTTAGAACATCTGAAAATGTCTTTAAGAGATTACTGCCTGAAAACAGTCACTCTCAAAAGCCATAGAAAGTGCACTAGGAAACCAAATCCATATTTTGTTAGAAAGACCCTATTTTTATTTAGATTTGAACACACATTCAGTGTTGCTGGAAGAAGAACTCAGTCATGACTACGAGGTTTGCAGTGGCACCTCTTGGCAGTGGTAAATGGGGTCAGCCTTGGGGAGAAGGGACAAAGTGTGATGCCCAGAGCCTGCAAAGTGGGTTTGTGATGGGGCGTCGTGTGCGCCGGGCAGCAAACACCAGTCGCTGCTGCATTAGTCGTTCGGCTTTACAGTTCAAGTCTTGCTCACATCTGTTTTCCTCGCAGTTAAGGCCACTTTGTCTGAGTTGTTGTGTCGTGACAGATCCCCATGGCTTGGGTTTGTGCATGTCACAGTGGTGCAAGAGCTTTCTGAGTCAGAGACAGCCTCTGCATGTCCTTCCCTCGAGGCACGGCCAGTGCAGCCTCTTCGCATAGCTCAGGCTGCTGTGTGTGAGCTGCAGGCACAGCCTGCCCCGTGTCACCCAGCGGGGCAGCTCTGCTCTGCTCTGCTCAGCTCCACTCACAACCCCTGCCTGAGGCCCTGCTTTGCTAGTGGACAGGAGGAACCTTTCTGTCAGAGTTTTAGGGTAAAAAAGGTGCTTATTAACTGGCCACGTGGCCAGAGAGGTTCCCCGTGTCCGGCACTGTGTTAGCATCACCTCAATCTGCAGCCTGACCAGGGGGATCTAATTGCTTTCTTCTCACATAGAGGCCAAAAGAGTGGGAAGGGGGCAGGATGCGGGTTCTGGTAGTGACTGAGACCTTATCTCCTGTGAGAATTTTAGCATCTAATCTCCACATTATTTGAAAGCTAATCCTGAATTCTTGCATCACTGCTTACACAAGAGGTCTGCTCAGATGTCATTTACGGCTCTTATAAGCATTCACAAGGCTCATTAATGTGTAATATTTCGATATGTAAAGCTGTTAAGGGGTTAAAGCCAATTGTATGAAAAGAGATTATAAGATCTTTATCACATGTTGTTTATCTGATCAACAGTTAACAATTTAAGACAGTATTATCCTAGTAAAAAGAAGATTTGTTTCAGATACTGACATAAACATCCCCTCATAATAGTGGCTTTTCATTTACTGCATTGCAATGTACCATAAGCTTAAAGGCTCAATAGTTGCTTTGTGTGTCTCAATAATGCCTGTCCAGAGTGATGTCAGTCAATTTTTGTCCTATACAGTCTGATGTTATTCTCGACAATCATAGAATAGGGGTTTTTTTTCCTTTAATGAGTGAAGAGTATGCCAATAAAATCCTGGAAAATTTTCATATTCCTTCGTGGTATTTTCCCGTGGAAGAACAAGCTATATTACCCATGTGGACCTTTCTGCAAAGTCATATTTCTGCTGGCTTCTGCTGGCTGTTGTCATGTCCTTCGTGGCTGACTTTCCACACCCTTGACTTGCCCTTTCAGTAGGACAAATAAAACGCTAACAGTTAAATAGCACTTTATAGTAGAGGGTGAAAAATAAACAGTGTCCATGAAACAGCCCCGTGGTAGGAGCAGATTCTCAGTTCAGCCTCTGCAGTGGCACTCTTGGTGTCCCATGTAAAAAGTGTTTGAGGGGTTCAGCTCCCTTGTGCTCCTTGGAAACTCTTGTTCTGAAATGGGAAAAGTCTATGGATTGGGGTAGGTTAATTCAGGGCACAACAGAATGCCTTGGTTGAGTGTTCCCCCTCCTGGTACATGCTGCTGCAGGTGGTGCTCCCCACCCCAGGGCTCCCTGCAGGCACAGAGGGATGGATTACAGTGCATTGCTGCTAGTTACACCAACTCTGATCCTCACTGTGTTCTAGCAACCCTTCAGTGTGGCAGATTTAGCTGTTTGTTCCCAGCTGAATGCAGTCTAGCTGTAGTACTGTCATTAAGCTTGCAGAACACAAACCTGGCCTGGATAGAGTTGGACTTCGGTGTATTTCGTATTTCCCCCTCACTGTTTTTTGGGGCTCGTTCAGTCGTGCAGTCCCCGCGGTGCAGCCCCTTAGCTGTCCTTGGAGAAGCACCTCCAGACTGCAGCTGCACTGCTTTGTGCCTCTGCCCTTCAGTGGAACCCTGGGAGCGTCACAGGAGGTGGCACTGTGTAAACCCCATTGTCACCAGCTTCAGAGTCAAGGGTGTGCTAAATGCTGGAGTAACAACAGCTGAACTTCAGCAGGCCAAAGGTACAGAGGGTACAAGAGTTTTAAATTCAGGTTTGCCGGAGTGGGATGGAAATTTGTGTTTCTCCTGTCTGGTGGGTGTTTTACATTATATAAAATGAATGCTAGATTATAATTGCCAATACGGTATCTTGTATTGATTTAATTCGATAAGCAACTTCACCTCCACCTTTTGCATTCACTTACCTTAAAATATATGCATTATGAAGACAGCAATTCAAAGTCTTTAGGAAATCAATATCCAGACAGGATTCTGTTCTTCAGATATTGACAGCCAAATAACTCTAAGAAACAATGACAAACAATAAAAGCAGGGGTAGACAAAATTAAGGCTGTAATTCTATCGTAGTTAGGCTCTGCAGAAGGCTTACACCACTGCCTGATTGTCGTGGTTTAACCCCAGCCAGCAGCCCAGAACCACACAGCCTCTCACTCACTCCCCCACCAACGGATTGCGGGAGCGAATTAGGGGTAAAAGCTACAAAAACTCATGGGTTGAGATAAAGACAGTTTAATGGAGAAAGCAAAAGCTGCACACACATGCATAGCAAAACAAGGAATTAATTCACTGCTTCCCGAAGACAGGAGGTGTTTAGCCATCTCCAGGAGAGCAGGGACCATCGTGCGTAACGGTTCCTGGGAAGACAGACGACATCACTTCAGATGTCCCCCCTTCCTCCTTCTTCCTCCCACCTTATATACTGAGCATGATGTCATATGGTATGGAATATCCCTTTGGTCAGTTTGGGTCACCTGTCCCAGCTGTGTCTCCTTCCAGTCTCCCATGCATCCCCAACTTCCTTGCCAGCGTGGCAGTACGGAAAGCAGCAAAGGCCTTGACTCTGTGTAAGCTCTGCTCAGCAATAACAAAAACATCTCTGCATTGTCGACTCTGTGTTCTGCACAAAACCCAAACATAGCCTCATACTAGCCTCTATGAAGAAAGTTAACTCTACTTCAGCTCAAACCAGCACACTGATGCTGCATATTGTATGTGCTTCAGCAGACAGCCGGAATTTCTGGAGAAGCCTGAGACCACTGAAATGAAGGGCAATTTCTGCCAATGATTGCAATACAGTTGGCTGTTTCACTTGAATTTTTGCCAATAACTTGCACATACTTTTTTCAGCCATGAGTGTGCACTGGGAAGATACAGAGGGATATGTGTAGGCTGTTACCTGTGAACTTTGTTCCCACCTTTGATAATTTCTCTAGAACTAAATGTTAACTTGCATTGAAGCCTGTGAATTACAGTTTTTAAACTGAGCAGCTTTGTGTACTCATTTATTGTGGTTTTGTAATGGTAATTTTAAAATCCTTCAATACTAGCAGCTGAATTTCCTGCACAGTGAGTAGAGTTCCAAGAAGTTACAGGATATCCTTTATGGAGTAAAACATGTCACAGTGCAAACTGTACTGGCTGCTTAGTTCATACAGTTCTGAAATCACATTGTTACAGAGAGCTCAGTACTGCAACTGCAAGCAATACTGCGTTATTAGCAGTCATGCAGAAAGAGCTTTCTGTCAGTGCCATTCAAAACCCTAGTCTGTTTTGGTTTTCTCACTCTGAAATGTCTGAGGACAGTCTGAAAGTCCGGATAATGAGTAGTGAGTATCCACTACCTAGATATGAGAATCTCTTTCCAGGGGTATTGCAATCCATCTCACGTCACTGCTCCGTGTACTGCAGCAGTTCAGCATGAGGGGAGAGCAAGGCCCTCTGTCCTCTCACCCAGACCCTGGGCCGGATCTGGGTGCCAAGGAGGAGTCTCTTCCAGGGCTCAGGGTGCCAGGCTTCCTTGGGCCTCTGCTCAGGCTGGCTCAGACAGCCCTGGCTGGCAGGTCCCAGGGTTTCCCAGGAGTTTGCTGTCCCAAGGCTGCAGTCTCACACTCCGCTGTGTTTACAGCAATGTTCCCCTTCCTTTCTTGTCCAGGTGATGTTTAGAAACTTCTAACAGACAATTTAAATGAAAAATCATACATGGGAAAATTAAACCACAGGGGTGTCCAGTAACAGGTTCTGTTCCTGGAGTGGCTGCTGGAGGGAGGAATTGGTGTGTGTCCTGTGTCTTACCTAGAGGTCATGTCGTGCCTTTCTGAAAGTTTGTTTTAGTCAGAGAGGTGCCATTTGCTTCGGTTCAGGAGGAAATCGGAGTGACATTGGGTCTGGAATATGTGGTTAGATTGTAAAATGCATGGTTGTGACTCATAATTTCTTAAAGCTTCCTGAGCAGACTTAGGTACCTTCCGTCTTAGCTCTGCTTGTCATTCAAGAAATTTCCTCCGAGTTTGATGCTGGTGAAGTAAGATATTGCTTCTTTATTTCTCTACTGTGAACATCTCACTGATGCTAATAACTGGCAACTTAAATCTGCACCTGACCACAAGCAGCTGATGGAGCATTCCTTTGAGCCATCCACCATGTCACTGACAGAGACAATCAATAGGTAAAATCTGTGCAATGAGCAGAATTCAAGTGAGGGCTACCCCGCACAGGACTTAAGCTATGCACCCGCCTTTGTGCGAAATTTTGCAGGGTTTTTTCTTCTGTAATGAATACATGTATTTTGTGCATTGGAGCATGGCACAGGGCCTTTTAGATGGCAGGCTCTTCCAGAGAGAGGAAGAGAGTTTTAATCACAAAAGCAGAAACTTAGTCAGAGAAGTGATTCCACACTTTGTTTCGTTTATAAATGGTGTTTTGGCTTTTGTGAGACAGGACCTGAGTCCAATTCAGGACAGCGCTTCAGAGATCCTTTCCATGGGGCTCTTTGACTCTGAAATAGTGCACATGAAAAGAGCAGGAGATTGAACGTAATTTGTTAGGGCAGCTAGTCTAAGATTTTTTCCAATCAAGATTCTTTCAGCATATTCCTCTTTGTTGAGCCATAAGCAGCTTTTAAAATAATGGTATTAGCCTATATTTCAGGGCTTCGCTGGGTGTTCCCAGCTCTGGTGATTAGTTACAAGAAACAGAAATGCCTGTATTGTAACCTTTTAATGGCTATGGGAGACTTGTAAACTAAGTTGAGATTTGAGCAATTTGTAGGTTTGAAAATGAGCTGTAGAGTTCATTGAGAAAGAAAAATGCATCATTGAAATTCATGGTGCCACTTTGGTTTTCTTTGCGGAGATTTATCAGTGAAAGCCATATTGCTTTCCCTTTCCCTTTATTTAGAGCTCTTCAATACAATGTTTTTAAGGTCCATTTCTTTTACAAGCTTTTCCTTTCAGCTTGCTCAGGGTATCAGGTCCTATGAACATCTGTTTGTGCCTAAAATCAGGCAGGGCCTGGACTGTATCCTGCCTCCCTCCTCCCCTTTGTTTCCAGAGGCTATTGTTTCCGATTTCATGCTATCAGAGGGGCTGCATGTTTTCCTGTGTGAAGTTGTCAGAGAGATAAAAGCATAGGAGCAGGGTCACATTTCGAGGGATGGGCATGAAAAATTGGTAAAATGTATCTTGAGGCCACCCACAAGACTTGCTTGAAGAAATTCAGAAGTACGGAGTAGAATTGTGAGTTTCAAATTGTGCAAATTCCGGAGTGGAATAAGTAGTGGTGAAATAGGTGTTTAACTGGCAGAAATCTCTTAGTCAGATTTACACTTGGCTGACTTATTCCTCTTAGGTAGCTTGAGAGTCTCCAGCTGGACTTTGTTCCAAGGAAAATACCGTCATCTTCACTGTGGTGCCTGCCCGTGTCCCTTCGGTACAAGGGGAACAGGCCAGAAGATTTCAAGCAGGTGTGTTACACCTTTCGGCCATCGTAATGCACTGGTGTCTGCCTGTCCAGAATTCCAGTATAGAATCACAGGATCACTGGGTTGTATGATATAAGACCTGAAAGGAGTACAGTAAAGGAGGATGATGATGACAGAAAGGCAAATAGTGTAGCTTAATTAACCTAATGAAACACATTTTCTAGGAAGAAGGCACAGTACTACCTGTGTACCTGTGCCTGTGGTTTCTAGGGCTGCAAACCACAGCCAGCCAGAACACACTTCTCTTTTGTCTGATAAGGATTCCAGAAGGGTGCAGGGTAGTTCAGGTGGTGGCAGGAGGGAAGAACACCTGCGCCACATAGGTTGGTTCAGGCACCTCAGCAGAGCATCCTCCCCACTGCAGTGACACTGCAGTCAGTGTGCAGGGGTCTGACAGGACTAACGGCCAGGAGGGAGTTGTGTCTGTCCCGGTCACAGTGTCAGTGTAACTAACCAGTGCCTTGATTGTTTGGTTGGTGATAATTGTTTGCTTATGTCTCTGCTAGGTGTGAAATGGAGAAACTGGTTTAATGGTACTGGTTTTGGTCAGGGGTTCACTAATGGTTACTTTTATTTTAGACTGACATGATAAGAAAACAAATGAATTGCGTAAGTTGTATTTCTTTGAAGGCAATTGATAGGTAAGGGGTGCCAAGCACGGAGTTATCCTGCTGCCATGGGGCTTCCCAGTGACCAAGTGATGTATGTGATAAATCAGCCCAATACTGGAATTTTAAGGAGATGTATTTTTTTTACAAAGATAATTAAATTCTTTTTCTTAAATGCATGCATTCTTTGCAATTTAATATGAGAAACTAAATCTACATTCTGTGTTTTGTTGAAGTTAGCAGCATTTTTGGCTATGGACATTCAGGGGGGACACCTGTTTTCCACTTAGGTAGTATAGCAGAAAAATGGCTAAACATGTTTTAGAAGTACAATAATTACTGAACTTATATCCATTGTGATAACACTCTTGGAGATGAATTTGCTTGTAAATAGACAGAGAGGAAAGCGGCACTCTGCAGAGTCTGTGACACTTGCGTGGGCGAGCCCAAAGCAGAGCACTCGGTGCGGGTATTGGGGTGAGTGTCACCTCTCGCACTCCTGGCGAGCTGGCAGTGACCGTGCCAGGCTGTCAGGGCAGGGTGTGGCGGCACGGGCTCAGTCCTGAGGGGAGAGGATAGCCTGTTTCTTCCTCAGCACGCTGACCACCGTGTTTGCATGTCTTGCACCGCTGAGAGTATTCTGGAGAGGAGCTTTAACACTGCGATAAAGTCTATTTCTGGTCTTAGGGGTATAAATTCTTTTTGAAATCACAACCTTCTTGTACCGGCAGTTTTCTTTGGCATACCTGTCTGATTTTGGATGGGTAAAAGAATTTACTTTGTTTAGCTTTGTCTCAAAAGGAAAAAGAGCAAAGGCTAGAGTCAAAATTAATAGCACATCTTAAAATCCATTACAACATCTCCCTTTTTTCTGACTAAAAGTGAGTGAAAAAGGCCACTCTAGAGAAAATAAAGAAGTTATTGCAGCTTTCACTTTTTTTGTAGAGTATGAAAAAGCTTTCTGTATGTTAAACAGTCTTGTGGACATCTGGCATGATTGGTTTTAATCTGCTGACTAAAAAGTCAGGATTAAATCTTGCTTTACACCTCTTTGTATTGCAGTCAGTAAAGTGACAGAGCTGCCCTGAAACAATGGCACTACTTATTCCACCCAATATGCCATGTGGTAGATCACCCCCTTTTTCAGCACCACTTCTCTGCAAAGACAATGAAGCATCTGGTGGGGTTTTCCTGTGTCCAAGATATTTTTTGTCAGTAATTTCACTCAGCCGCTCTGCTTAGCTCTCCCTTGGTGCTACTTTTTGAGACAGGGTTTGCCAAATCCAGTGGCAAGAGGTCAGGAGGCCAAAGTGATGAATTTTTATGTGCCTGTTCCTTGTGTTTCTGCTCAGTCATGATTCTTTGCGCGCTGTGCTGCCTCTGAAAGGGAGCCACAGTGAGCAATTTGTCCTCCCGGGCTGGGGAGAATGGGGAGGCAGATGAGTTAAAGTAGCGTGTGTGACTGCGGACAGAGCTGCGCACAAATGTTTCCTGACGGCGGAACAGAATCCTCCTGTCACTATTCAGCGCGAGAGGGGCTTGGGAGATTTGTAGCCTGTTGGCTTTCGATCAAGTGACAAATGAATTTAACAGCACTTAAAGATACAGCAGAAAGAATAGCACTTCACCAGCCATTGCCAGCTGTGAGCTTGAGAATGATGCTGCATTAACACTTCTGGTCTCATGTTCTTCCCGCTCTCAGAGCTCCCTGTCCATCAGCATGTTTGAGTCCTGGTTTGCTTAAGGAAAGAAATTTCATCTGTGTTTCAGGAACTCTGTAGAATGTTCTTTCTGGTTGCTGATCCAGTCAGGTCTCATCCCCTCCAGAGGGTCATTGGTCCTTACTGGCAGGAGGACCCTGGTAGCCACGTGTCTGGCAGAGCTTTTTGTCCCTCTCAGCAGTGCTTGCTAACACCTGGTGGGGTCAAATGAGCCAGGGATCTCATTCCTTGTGGGGTTAAATCCCTCTGTATCCCCAGCCAGTGCTGTGAAGTTGCTGTTCCTCCAAATCTTTTTCTCTGTGATCTGCTGTGTCGCTAGTTGGCCGAGGGCCATTGGTGGTCAGCAGCTGAACTTTGGACCTGTCAGTGGAGGTTGTGTCCTGGCAGGTCCTGGACATTGCTGTAATGCACTGCCCTCTCTTCTCACACAGCCACAAACCACACCAGAGAGGACACAGGGCTGCCTCACCGAGTGATGGAGAGGGGTGGTATGGAGAACATGCCACCCTGTTTCCTCTCTCCATGCTGACTACTTTACCCCATAGCTGTTTCCATGTGTTACTAGTCTTTATTGGGTATGGGGGGTTGTCGTACATGTGCTGATCTCTGGGTCCGTCTTGCCCTTCATCAGGGATAATATAGCAAACCTTGGGCCCACACCTTGCACAATATTTTACAAAGATATCCTTCCTTCATTTTATCCCAAAACATTTATTTTAATGTGTGAAAAAGGGCTCCTGGAAACATGTGAACTCATGATGGTTTAAGTCTTGTTGAAGAAGCACCAGCCTGCTGGTGTGCAGTGTGCCCGGGGACAGCCTGCTCCTCGGTGGAGTCGGTGCTGCCACAGCCAGGGACTTGACACTTGCATGGCCACCATGGTGGGAGAGGGACAGTTCAGCAATCCCGCCTCATGGCTCTCTGAGTTATTTGAGCATAACTAGCTGAAAAGAATTATTTGAACTTACAGGCTGCTGGACTCGTATTCCATTTCAAAAGCGAATAAAGGAGCAAATGATGTGGAACCAGACAGGGAGTACATCGATGAGAAATGAATGAGATATGGCAGGATGACAAAGAGTTGAGTCAGGGTGGTAGGGCAAACAGAGAAAAGGGGAAAATGCAATGAGGAGATCATCCACATGCTGCATCAGCGAGTCATCACCTGGTCAGCCAGGTTTTAGTCTCACCATAGCATCGTACAGCACACAGTGAATTTTACATTCCCAGCTTATTCAGGTCTGGAAACCAGATGCAGTGAGCTGGGAATTATTTTGCTGTCATGTTTGTTGCCTTAAAAAGTAGAGCTAACTTGGAGGGTGTTCTTTTCACATAGGCAGGAAACAGTGGAAGAACATGAACATCTCTCCCACTTTGCTCTACATGCCTGTGACCAGCTGATGAGCTGGAAGGCACACATGCATCCTAGAGGGCACATCTCTGTCCCGGAGGGCACAGGTTCCTCCTGAAGGGCACCCATCCATCCCACAGTTGTGCTCAGGCTTAGTGAGAGCCGAGGCCTGAGCTGCTGACAGCCCACAACACACTCATGCCTCATGCAAGGCACTGTCCTGTTCCACTCTCAAATCTCCTCTTTGTTTAAGGGACTAGGGTTTTTGGCTGTTTTGCATGATAGGAAGAAGAAAAAAGTTTTGTACTTCTTTATATTTACTAATTTTGTGATTTTAAAGCATTCAGGGTCCCCCTAAGGGCATCTAAATTTTAGGTACAATACATGGTTTGATTTCAGAGTTGTCCAACACTTCATGTTTTAGAAGTCAGCTCCTGGTGATCCCTGCTGCTGTGAGCCTACTTTGTGGCAGCCAAAGGGTCACAGTCTCCAGAGGTTAGGCCTTGACCTCGAGCTGTGTCACACCATTGATTCTTTACAAAACCCTCCAGTGATCTGAAGAGCAAACTCCTGAGTTTCCTCCTTTTGGGTGTGTTTCTGAGGCTCACTGTTGGTTCTGAGGTGAGGTGGGAGCCCATGCTGTGCAGCAGCTGTTGGGGCTTGGCCGTGGCCCTGGGCCCGGCTGGGGCGGGAGCTCCCTGCGAGGGCTAAGGACAGTGAAGCTGACACGCTCATTGCTTGGAAGCCTGCAGTGTCCAGTGCTGGAAGTGAGTCAAGAAGCACCAAAGAATATATAGGTGTTGTCTTGGCTTAAACTTTTACTGCCTGGTGTTAGTGCTCCCATGTTTCATTTCTTACGGCTGTAAGAAAACATGAAATTTGGAGGCAGCAGAAGCACTAACACCATCAGCACACACACAGGCAAATGTTGCCACACAAGACAAAGGCAATTGCAAGCCACACGGGAGCAGATGGGGTTCACAGGCTATTTTGCTTTCAAAATGAAAAGAAATAGAGGTTTTTAGACTGCAAGTTAGATAAAAGCAAGCTTAGCTATAAGGAGAGAAGCTGCCTCTTATTTCATTCCTCCTGAATTCAAGAGAACAGGGGATTTTGCATTTGTCTCCAGAAACAGATTTACATCACAGATTCTGTGTGCTTCATCAAAGCCTTTGCTGAACAGAAACAATACACACAGTCCTCTGCTTGGTCAGCTGGAGTGTAAAAGGGTAAGTGCTCTGAAGGTTTCCAGCAAGGAATTTTTCAAGCTGGTGTTGCTGCATAGCCAAAGCAGAAAAAATAATGGAAGAGAAATAATAGCATGTCTGTGTAAATCTGAAGAGGTTCACACCTTATGGGACAAGACAGCATATATTGCATATATGGAGAGGATTTCATTAGGAACATTTGGACTGTTCCTGTAATTATGGAAAAGCAAATAATTGTCTTTGAAAACTCCCCCAGGACAGCTTGACATCAAGTAGTGGTGCAGAATGATTAGGAAGATGGACAGGAGAAAGGAAGGGATTTTCTATCAGACGGGTACCAGGTTCCAGATCTTGTAGTGCTGCGGGTTTATCCAGACACGAATGTGCCTTATCACTGCTAGCAAGTGAAGTCAAACTGAGACCTTAAAAAGGGGCGGGGGAACCCTTTGCCTGAAAACACTGCCCCTTTGCCCACAGAGGCCCCACACAGTTCCTGATTCATGCAGGTGCTGGACAACTCCAGGTAAATTGCTTGTGAATTAGTGTGTAGATTCCTTGCTGAAATCAGTCCGGAGATCATACTCAGGAAAGCTAAATGAGAGAATACAAAGAGGTGTGGAACCTGACCAGAGAGCCAGAGAGAGAAAACAAGAAGGTGATCAGCATGCAGGTGAGTATGTGTGATGGAAAAGGAGTTCCAGACTGATCTGTAATCTTGGAATATCTGAGAGGCAGAGGCCTTTTGGAATTCATCCACATTCTTTTCTGAAGATGAGAATTAAAGAGAGCCGTCATTGCCACCAGCTGTTGGCACAGAGCAGAGCTGCTGAGGCCAGAGGCCGTGGTCTGGGGCCTGGAGAAAGGTGCCACCGGCACGGGGCACTGAGCCGGCCGGGCCAGCACCGAGCCAGCTGCTCCAGTGCTCTCCCCTACCCGGTCTGAGGTCTGCAGCAGCCACACTGCATCCCGAGCAAACTCAAGCAGGAATCGCAGCTGTTGCTGCCAAGGAGGACTGAGCTGGGCGGTGTTTGGGGCAGTCCCGGAGCCAGTGAGTGTCGCTGACCGCAGGCAGGTGCGCCATGTGGCAGCCGTGCCCTTACCTGGACCCTCGGGTCACTCAGCAGGGCCTGCAGGGCAAATGGGAATGGTCTGGCCTTGCCTAGTGACACACTGTGGTAACCTTGTCATGAATTATCTCAGTTTCTGGACAAGAAAATGCATTTTGCAATGAACCTAGTGTGGCTGATGTGAAATCGAGACCAAAGAAAGGCGAGCTGTTTGCAGCAGGGGTCATTGGTTTTAGGGAGGTAGGAGATCTTTGGGACAATGGGAGCATGAGGATAGTGTTTTGGTGCTGAGTTTTTTTGGTCACACACACCACCCAAAGAGGTATTTTAGAGTATCAGCAGTGCCCTGTGGAACAGCAGCGGTGCAAGGGCTCTCGTTCCACCTGGCTCCTCCGCCACCGCCACTGCCCTGGCATGAGCTCATTCCTCCAGGAACATCCAAAGAGAAAGTCATTTTCGATATTGATACCAAGTGGCTGCTCATTAATACTTGTTTGTATTTGTTCTTTGTTTGACTGACATTAACTAACTTACAAGCTCCTGGCAGCTTACAAGTGCAGTAGCTGCTCTGGGACGTTATCACTGTTTACATACAGTCAAAGGTAACACAAGTTAATATATAGTCTAAGGGATATTTTTTCAATAAAAGTGTATGTCCTCTTGGATGGAGTTTGATTGCTGTGCCATGGGGGATTGAGCCTTGTGATGTCCGTGCTGTTTGCAGCTGCTGTGGGGCCAAAAACCTCTCTGCAGCTGTGAAAAGTCAGTGACAATAAGCTCCGTTTCAATGGCAGACAGTTTATAAACCACAGTGTTGCCTGTCAATGCACAACTCTTATTGACTCAGAAAGTTACATTTAACTTTGTTTTTTCTCACTTGCAAATTTTATTCCTCTCACATCCTGTGGCTCGGTGAATTTGCTACTGGTGCATACCCAGGAAATCCTATCAGCCCCTCAGAGATAAGGAGGAGCCCAGACAAGACAGGTGTTCCTGTTATTCCCAAAGTAGCAAATCTTTTACTTTGCTGGTTATTTCAAATACTATTTGCATCTAGATAATAACAAAAAAAGCATCTGATTATCCTAATTCAATAAGTGTCTTACTGATTTTGGGTTTTGTGCAGCATTTCAAAAGAAGTATTTCACTATCATAATTAGATGATACATGTACCTCTGTCTTTTCTGTCCTGCCAGAAGCCACATAGAATGTAACTGGAATAAAATGAAATATCTCAAATGTAATTGATTTGGTTGCTCATGTGCTCAAGACCTTACTTCACCTGACTCCTATTAGCAGACTTCAGACCCTGCTCTGCATTCGCAGCCACAAACAAATCTGTGTCAGCATGTGCAGCTCAATGCACAGCTATTGCTCAATGGCAACTGTTGCTGAACTTTTCTAATCATAAAGAAGCAATGCATATATTCTTTCTCTCCTTTGTTTAGAAGAATTCAAAGTAATAATAAGTCCTCAGAAGAGTATTCAAATAATTGGGGAAAACAGTACACATCTTTAGCACTCATTGAAGTACAAGCATGTAATAGCTCAGCCCACACATCAAGAGATGCACTCAGGGACTAAAGGATGTTCAGGAACCAGGGGTGTGTTGCTCAGTGAAGAGTGAGCCGCAGTTGTCAGCCGAGTGGCAAGCAGCAGTGCAGCCAGAGCTGCTCAGTGTTTCCCTGTGCACGGGGTATGGTAGGTACGTTACAGACCATTGCCCGTTTACGTCTGTACACAATTGTTTTGACGTCTGTGTCCCTTTCTGCTGTAAGGATGCAGAACACCTTGCTGTGTGGTGTATATGCAGGGAGCAGGTGTATTCTGAAGGTGTGTTATGCTGTAAATCATAAGCATTGCCAAGTTTAGAAGAAATTGTAGGTTTGCCTCTTGTCAATACAAAAAACATTCCCTCGTAGCTATGCGTAACAGGGCGTTGTCACTATATTCCAAGGGCATTGTCAGGAGAGTTGTTGCTATGTTGTACAATTCAATACACATAAGTGATTGTGAGGGATTTTTTCAGAAGTACGAGAAAGCATCTACCTGTGTGGAGTACGGGAAAACAGGAATGGGATCCTGCTGTGTTTGATGGGGAAAGGCTGGATGCTGAGCTCTCTCGGCTCAGAGCACAGCTCTCCTCCAAGCTTTGTAACCAAATCTTGTTTCCTAAGAAAATTTTTTAAAATAAATAAAGAAGCTATGTAGAATTTTGATATCTGATTTCCCCTCTTCTGCCCTTGTTACAAGTGTGCCTCTGAGGGAATACCCAGCCAAGAACAGTGGGTTTTCATAGCATTTTGATTTTTCTTTACTAGCAACAAAAAAATCCTTCATGAGCAGACTTGCCTATAAAGGCATATGGTCCCGAAAGTTTTCTGCATGGGTGACTACGACTGTGTAGAAATTGAAAGGAGGAGGAAAAAAGGAGTGCTCTAGCTTGTATAAGAAATGAACCTTTGCCCAATCACTTTTGTCTGTGAATAAGGTAACTTTTTGTGTGTGTGAAATTTGAAAGCAATAAGGTATGTGGGTCCTTTCTCTGTATTGCTTCTCAAGAGCCGATCGCAGGGTTTTCTTTTGGAGCTGGCCTGAAGTTGTGAGATAAAGCAGCTCAGGGAAAAAAATGTTCTCAAGCAGATGCCTTTAAGAGACAGAAATCATGAATTTGTTGAATTGCAACCACTCTGGGGGTGGCTACAATGACTTTTTGACAGTGACAGTAACTCTGCCGTGTCTTTTCGAGCCCTTCTTTGGCCCATTCACTCTGGAAAGCTGCTTAAGCGCACTTAAGCGCATTAGCATTTGGATGCTCGGGGGCCGTATTGACCCTCATTTGGAAAGTTTAAATGAGTGAAAGATGGAGCGATTTGTTAGGGCTTTAGAAACCAGCTTTAGAGAGTGGCGGGTTTTCCGCTCTGGTTTGTTCGGGTGCTTGTTCTAATCTGGTGTGCTGTTTGAAGGGACCAGACTGATTTGTGACACATGAGCCCAAAGCGCTCTTTTTTCGGGCTTGACCCGATTATCTGGTCTGTGCTCTGAATTTCAATCGCTGCGTCGCAGGGAGCACCGGCAGGAATGAGTCGCTGCTGGATTACCTCCCGAGCTCCGCGTGGACACAGATGGCAGAATGGTCATGGCATGTCCGAGTGGGCAAAGGCGTCGTCCGGCAGGACTGGGTGGGTGCGAGGGACAGGTAGGAGGGCTGTGCATGCAGTCAGTGGTCCCAGGAGCGCGGCCCCACAGCGGTGCGGCGTGCCACTCCTCCTCCTGGCACTGCGAGTTTAACCAGCCACCACCACCATCTTCCCACTCCTCCTCCTGGCACAGTGAGTTTAACCAGCCATCACCACCATCTTCCCACTCCTCCTCCCAGCACTGCAAGTTTAACCAGCCACCACCAGCATCTTCCCACTCTTCCTCCTGGCACAGCGAGTTTAACAAGCCAACACCTCCTCCCAGCACTGCAAGTTTAACCAGCCACCACCAGCATCTTCCCACTCCTCCTCCTGGCACAGTGAGTTTAACCAGCCATCACCACCATCTTCCCACTCCTCCTCCCAGCACTGCAAGTTTAACCAGCCACCACCAGCATCTTCCCACTCCTCCTCCTGGCACAGTGAGTTTAACCAGCCATCACCACCATCTTCCCACTCCTCCTCCCAGCACTGCAAGTTTAACCAGCCACCACCAGCATCCTCCCGCCCTTCTCCTAGCCCTTCCAAAACAGTGCCTTAAAATCCTGCAGGGCAGATGAGGCTCTCCAGGACAGCCTGTGCCCATGGGGCGAGTGAAACCTGGGGGCAGACACCTGCAGCCCCCCTGGTGTCACAGCTGTGTTTTAGGGCAGACCCGGACTCTGAGATGTGTAATCTGTGGATGTGGCGCTGCTTTTGGGGAAGGAGTCAGGAAATGTCTGTCAGGAATGGGTATCTTTCATTCAGTGAGATGAGGAATTGGCACCTGTTCCATTCACAGACTTGAAGAAAAAGATCAGATTTTTGGATTTTTACCAAATGACACTCAAGTTACCCTTGAAAAATGAAATTGCTCAGCTTGCTGCTATTGGCCTGTACTGTGGCAACACGCAGGATCCTTATCAAAGATCACATCTTTTATCAAATGGCAGCAAAATGTCCACTGACAGCTTGTTCCCTTTCTGGCACTGGTGACCGTAGCTGAGGTCTAAAGCATTTGGAAGCAGGTGGATTTTTGTTTAAATACATGTTTGGCATGTATTTCTGCCTTCAGGAGAAAGGGAGAATGGGGAAGGGAGAAGCGAGCTGTGGGTTCATGACATTGTGGCTGATAGATCCTGCACCTCTGAGCAAGAATCCCATTATCAGGTATTTCTGTTTGTGAGAGGAAGAAGCATGTAGTAGGATGTGAAATCCTATTGCCCTCTTACCATGGAATGTATCTCTTTTACAAGTGATAATTATGCAAAATGAAAATCTGTTGTCTGGGCATTATGAAAAGGAATGGAGCAGGCAGAGCAGGGAAGTCAATCTTTGCCTCCCCTTGACTGAGTTATTCTCTTTAGCACACTTCTGTTAGGAACCTCTAGCAGTGTAAGGTTTCATTTGGGGCAGTCTTTGACAGTATCTGTATCCAGGGCTGTGCATGGATCCTGTCAGCACTTGTACCTCAGCTGCAGCTGAAGATGCTGAGCTGCCTCATAGGTGTGGGGGCACATCTCTGCCTTTGAGTAATGCCAAGGTATCATCAGTTCCCCTTTCTGACTTCTGCCTTGTGGTTCCCAGCAGCCAGGCAGAGGGGCCGGGGTGCCAATGCGCAGCGCTCAGCGTGCGGGGCAGCCTGCCCACCCTAGCCCACAGTGAGGATGGAGTCTATCCCTGCGTTTCAAAGCACTTCACATACTTAAAGCTTCTCTAAAAGTATCGGTGCAGTGAATCTAAAGTATGCTTTTAAGTTAAATTTATGTCTAACTGCTTTGCTAAGAGCTCCAGATTTTCACCTGTTGCCATGCAGTAGAGCAGGCCCTTGGAACAGCCCATTGCCAATGAAGCTGGGCCCCAGCCAGGCAAGCGGCCAATGGATCGAGGCCCAGTGCTTCCATGGAAATCCATACCTCTGTGCCTGATAAAGTGTTGATTTATAATATGTTCTAGGCGCCCAGTCCTCAGAATACCTAGAGATGTGATGTTGTCACTTACAAGGATGACGCACAGGGGCTTTGCTATCTAAAGTGAAGTGTGAAACTTGCAGTCAGATTATGTAGGCATTGCTTGGACTTGTAAAGTGTATTTGGAACATGGATTTGCAGGGCAGATGTTTTTACAAACAAGAGTTAACCATCAGAACTGCAGTGCCAATGTATTTATCAGCTCTTAATAGGCAGCACAGAACTCGGCTGTAAGAAGTGGTTTGGAGGATGTTTACAAGTAATATGTGATACACCTACACCTGTAAAAGAACATGTGTGTGTGGTAAGAAGTTGAATGACTGTTTGCCTTCTCTGATTGTATCAATTTCTTAATATTGCCTGTTTCTCTCTAAATGGTAATTGAGTTTATTGTTTCAAGTCCATCAAGAGTGGAAGTTACTTAAATTAGCAATGCTTTGTATTTTGACCTACAGCAAATCATATTTCCAGGTGGGCACTGAAGATGCATCGATTGGTAGTGTTCAATTTAATCTGGCCTTCTGTTGCCTCTCAACTCATTCCCTTTCTCCCTTTGTGTTTTCCTTAGACACTATGTGCGAAGGCCACGATGCAGACCATCCGTGCAGCTGACACAAATGAAGTAGTCAAGCTAATATTTCGTGAATCTGATAATGACCGAAAGGTAAACAACTTAATGCCCTGAGTACCCTGTGCAAATAGAAACGGTGTTGAACGTTCAACTTTCTTTTCTACAAAGCATGAATATAGTTGTTCCACATTGATAATGTAAAGGGAGGGAAGGGCTATAGATTGTCACACCTAATGCCCAGTTAATTGGATCTGTTTAAGTGACTGCCAGCCAAGCAAATGGGCAGGCTGACAAGGGGCTTTGGACCTGTGGAAGTGTCGTGTGGTTTTAAAGGGCTACGTGTCTCCCAAAGGGTCACTGCCAGCTGCTGGGCCATGGGTAGCCGAGTCCAAGAGCTTTGCTGACCTTGCTCCTGTATTTTTTTTTAGGTTATGCTGCAGTTAGAAAAGAAGCTCTTTGACTATTTCAATCAAGACGTTTTTAGAGATAACAATGGCACTGCGGTAAGTTCATTGCTAAACACTTTTGAAGGACTAAGTTGGGAACTCATACAAATTGTGTTTCTCTAAGCAGCCCTTTATCCTTATCAGTCCTCCTTTCTGCAGAATGAGAAGATATAATTCATCCAACACAATAACTACTCCAGATTTTGTCATCACTTATTCGGTTATTTTGTGTACAGGCTCTTACCTTTGGCATGTTTACCTTCTTTTCCGTAGAAAATACTGTGAATTAAATGTACATGGCAATTCACTTTTCTTCACTGTCCTCCGGTCTGCATTTCTTCAAGCATCCTCTTTCCTTACTAGCTCTTTGTTGTGCACCACAGTAACTTAGGAAAAGCCCTTCATACCAAGCTGTTCTGAAAATATCTGGGTCTTCTGAGTGTACAAAATGTACTAGAAACACAAGGATAAGTAGAATAGAAAGCTCAAGCCCTGCAGCAGACTGTCACTGCTTGGGCAAACACAGAGGGCTTCCCAAGAGGGAGCCGACAGGGAGCACTAATGCTCTGATCTGTAATCAGGACTATGGCTTTTCTGTGAAGGGTGTAATTAGATCTTCTGTGGGGTGATTTTATTTCAAAGTGTAGCTGCTTCATTTTTGAAAGTCCATATATCACTGCTTGCAGCTTTCTCCGTTTCATCTAAGGTTCCTGGGGGTTATATGTCTAAAGGAGTATGTCATGGGCCCTAGTCCCCAGCTCCAGGTTAGCCGCACTGCTCCAGTCAGAGTGTCTCTGCTTTGTGCCCAGGGATGGAGTGCACACAGGGTCCATGACTCTCCCTCTCCTCTCCTCTCCTGCCTACAGCTCATTCTCTCGCCATTCACGGGGAGCTGGGCTGTTAGAGGGCTGCAGGGAAGGCTCTAAGGCAGGGAGGGCAGCCGGAGCCCTAGTCCCCTCTCTGGTATAAAGCTGACTTCACCTAGGAGATCAGCTCTGTGTGAAAATCTGAGACCTCCCTCATTTGTGGGGGTGAGAAGACACGCGAGGGATGCGACGATCGGGTCCCCTGGGAGCGCCTGCCCTACCCCTTGTGCAGACTGTGCTCGCCGCGAGGGTACTGTGTGCCTGCCTTCAGCACAGCTGCTCTGAGAGCAGGGGCTTTGGGCTGTACTGGCTTTACATTTACAAGGTGAATGCTTCCTTGGGTAATATGTAATGTTTCTTTCACTGGTGTTTTGCAGTTTTGGGGACATTTAATTCAAAGCTCTAACTCTCTCAATTCCTGTTTTCATACTAATCTTGTCCCAGATTTTCCTCTACATGTATTATTGCAACTTTTTCAGCTTTTTCTTAAAACAACCCAAGTGTCTGTTGTTCGTATTTTGCCCCAGGACATTCCTGAAGCTGAGCAGAGCTGTGCTTGGTGCTGCCACTTGCCACGTCCTAGTGTTACTTCAGACAGCTGCTGGTTGGCTTTGCATCCAGGGCCGTGGGGTGTGAAGGCACAGGCCGAATCCCACTTAAACACATTCCATTTCAAAATCAGGAGTCATTTCATTCATGCATCAAGAAGCAGGAAATCTTCTAGATCAAACATGGAAGGAAAAGATAAATGATATAATGAGCCATTGGAGATAATCTAATCTTCATGGTCTAGTTAAACACGCAGCACCATGATCACTAAAAACAAACTACCTATCTAAAAGGATAAATGTCTCTGTGCCGAATTCAACCCAAAAAATCCATCGCATCCTTCATCAACCGCCGGTCTTGTACCAGCCTGACAGAAATTTAATTCAAGCTGGCTCCTGAAAATAATTATTGTATTTTAAGAGTAGTAATCATTGGTCGGGACATGATTGAATGTGTCCATGCCTATTGACTTTTTCTATGATTTATAGCTTTGTTTAGTCGATATTCCCATCGAAATTGTATAATTAATTATAAGTGGGGCTGTCAGATCTGCAGGATGGAGTGCCCTGATGAGTATTTGGGAAGATTAAATTTTCCTTAGCTGTACCAATGCAAGGCTTGGGAATTTTCACAGCACTGTGGCTGTTGGATAAAGATGTTTTCTGTGTGTTTAGCAACTGCTTTAGCTCAAAATCCATTGATTTTTCTGAGAGTATGTTTTTTATTAGTGCAGTGTCTCTCAGTAACATTGTGTACGGAGGTGACAAGACCTGACAAATATTTGTTATCAACAGCCTACTTTATCATTGTCCATACACAGTTATTCCTTCCTTTTTACATTGTAATCAACAAAAAGCATCTTAAGATATATTTATAAAAATTATTATTTTTATGATAAATCTGATATAGATACAAATTACCTGTTTAACAGAAATTCGGTTTAAAATGCATAGTAATCTGTCAGGTCTAATTTTTCCAAACTAATTTGTGGCTTATCCAGACTTACCTGTAGCTTATGCCACTGTTAGCTTAGCAATTACTTGTATTGATTACCTCAGAGTGCAAGGACCGTTCAGTGTCGTTGTATTTCAGAAAGGAACCCCCAGATTTATCCAGCTCTGTGGTGACAGGAAAAAAGATAAAACCTGTTTGAAAACAGCTGTAGCAATAATGTAAAGCTGTCTTAATATTTGATTCGTATGTTCTGAGTTGTACGTCAGAGCTGTGGCCCATCAGACCGACCAGACTGTGACTCCATCACCACACAGAGCTGTGCTGTGTGGGTGTGCACTAGGAAAGGTGGGACAGGAGGAGGTACAGCATGTAGAGCTCCACCTTGGCATCAGGCAGATGCCACTGTAAGTTGTTGCTTTTCATTTAGCAAAAGCTCAGCACCTCTGAGCTCAGTAGGACAGTCAGGCTGTGCTGATCAGCTCTATGGTGTCCTCCTGCTCTGGGGGCTTGACCATGGATGCTGGCAAAGCACGAATGAAGCTTCTCTCATCTGCTCACACCTTCCCAGAGGCAGCAGCCCCTAGCTGGGAGCCACACCATGTCCCCACTGCCCCTCTATGCTCCAGCCCAGAGCACACGACGGGTCCCCATGTGGGGGGCTCAGGGCCCCAGTCCCTTGCATGGACTTCCCCACCAGGTCTGTGGTGCTGCCCACACTCCTGACCTCACCCTAGCTCCCCAGTATGTCACTCACACAAAATTTGGTTGTAGCTTTGGATTTACCGGCCCTTAGGCGATAAAAATCAGCTGCTAGAGCTTTCAGGAGAGGAGCAGTGTGCAGGGGGTTCCTGAATAAACCTGCACTTAACTGTTTATGATAGATCAGGCTGTAAGTGGGAGGGTTTTCAAAAGGAGTTCCCTGTTATTTTCAAAACAATCAAAAAAAAAAAGCAATCCAGGGTAATTATTTAATGAAAAAAATATAATCATATTATTGATTCGTACCAAAGAACCACAAGCGAAATTGTAGTTCTTCAATAGTCAATTAAATAAATTATAGCAAGAATGTAAAAACCTGTAATGACTACAGAGGAATGATTTAATCATTTGGAATCATCTGATAGTCTGTAACCACGATCAGAAATGAGGAATGGTGCCTACATTCCTGTCTGTCCTGTGATTTGCATCAAAGGATCAATCCAAGTGGAAGTTAGTGCACTATCCTTAAGATTTGGACCACAACGCTGTAATGAAAGTAATCAGTGAATTAATTGTCTTAAGAGTGGAACCTGATGTTATTCATGCTGAAATCCTCTTTTGCCCATTGATGTTTGTGGAAACTGGTGACTAATGGTGAAGCTGTGCTTGCTCTAGTAGTCCTGCATCCTGCTGGTTCTGGGTCCTGGTGTTCCTGTGCCCTGCTGGTCCTCCATCCTGATGGCCCTGCTGGTCCCATTCCCTGCTGGTCCCATGCCCTGCTGGCCGTGCCCCAGCCCGGCCGCTGTCCATCCCTGGGCTCAGCTCTTGATGTTTGTGGAAACTGGTGACTAATGGTGAAGCTGTGCTTGCTCTAGTAGTCCTGCATCCTGCTGGTTCTGGGTCCTGGTGTTCCTGTGCCCTGCTGGTCCTCCATCCTGATGGCCCTGCTGGTCCCATTCCCTGCTGGTCCCATGCCCTGCTGGCCGTGCCCCAGCCCGGCCGCTGTCCATCCCTGGGCTCAGCTCTTGGGCCAGAAGGGTTAGCCCAAAGGTGCTGCTACACACAGCTCCAGGATCACCAGTGGTGCAGAGGACACGGGTAGTGCACCAGCATTCATTCCAAACCAGATCTGAGAATGAACGAAAAGCTTTGTGATTTCCAGCCTGGATTTTCATGGAATGGAAGTGGTTCCATTTCTTACTCTAATTGCCCAGCAGTCCTCTGGATGCAGAGAGCAAGCAGTGAATTCCTATGGAGAGCAAGTTCTTACTCAGTTTCTGTTTTGAACAGGGAACTCCCTTCACAGAATAAATTCCCTTTATTCTGTGTGTCTGTTCAGCTTCAACTGATATGGTATGAGAAGAAAACTGTAACATGCTGTAAAAACTGATTGAGTTATAATGGTCTTGTTCTCCCTCTGCTAAGTAATGACTTAAAGTGATCTGTATCCTGCTAATTAACTTGGAGGTGTTACTGCAAACAGTTCAGGCAAACATACTTTTAAAATATAATTAATTTATTTCTGGGGTTTTTTAGTATTCCCAGGAAATCCTGACGTGGCATGCAAATGGAGCAGAAAGGTTTAGTCCATGAGGGACCTCTGTTAAGCTTTTTGCGAGGATATGTGTGCTCATGGAGGTTACGGATCCGACGTCACTGAAAATGTATTAATCAACAGCCAAGATATAGCACAATGCACTCTTCCCAATGGCCTTGGCTCTGACCCTTTTAAAGATAATGGGAATACTGTCCACTAGGAACTAGATTAGGACGATCAAGTGCATTTCATCAGGGTTTGACTTGAACCATGATCCCAGAGGTGAAAAGGCAGAGGTTTATCCACTGAGCCAACCAGCCCCTGTCCAGATAAAATCTTGACTATGATGTATAAGGGCAAATTAGGATAGAGGAAGGAAACTGATTGCTTAGGACCATTGCTACCTCGGACTGGCCATAAGAAGTCCTGCACATCCTGAAACTGCCTTTTTTATTTAAGGTGGTTGAGGTGCCTGATTTTCATGAAGTGCTAGTAGGAAAATGGCTTCATGCTCCATTCCTTTGTTCAGAAACAGCATTCCTGTGCCTGGAATTGCACTTGCTTTAGTGGTTAGTTGATATGCTGTTGGATAAACTGCAAAATGAGCAATGACAGAGATAGAAAATATTACCAATAAATTGTTCTCACTAGCAAACAAGAGATTGCAAGCACAAGTCAGTCTAGATGTGCTGGGTTAGCTATTTACTGCCAGCTTCAAATAAATGAATTATTCTGGTATAGAATTTGTCCATAGCACAAAGTTACAAATGTTATTTCATGACCTTTTGCCCCTTGTCCTGTCCTACACAGCTGCTGTAAGGCCCAAGGGCTGATTCAGGTGTACTGTGCTGTATTTCTTATTATTTATTATTTTAGGCATTGGTCCTGGTCTAGTCTAAAGAGTAGGTTCAGCATCTGTATTTGCACTCTGTAATGCAGTCTGTAGTATGATCTGCTAGCATGCTTTGGCCTAGGATACCCTTTGTTACCTGTGTGACATACAAAAGGATATCCAGGGAGACAGTGTTTGCACCTGTGTTCCAGTCTTCAAGTTTATGGATCTCCCCATCGTCCCTTACAGTGAATATCTGTGCACACGAGCACCCTACCTAGGCTTCCACATCCTGCCCCAAGTCTCTGGCAAGCCAAAGAAAGGTAGAAAGGTTCCTAATTCTTTTTTCACCATCTCTCTACAGTATCCCAACACTCTTGCACTCCCCAGCTGCCCCTCAAAACCTCCCAGGTGGGTGCCTGCCAGTCCTTTGAACCGTTGACACATGTCAGAGGAAGAGGTGCATTGTCAGAACAGGAACAAAGCAGCATTTCCCTGGGGGGCTCCACTGAAATCAGGGATTTTCTGGGCTGGCACAGGCCCCGTCAGCCCTCGGTGCTGCGTGTGCTGTGGTGCCTCGGCCACTGGGTCCGCATCATGCGGCCGTCAGTGCGCACAGCGCTGCCTTCAGGGGGTGGAGATACCTGCAGAAGTGTAGCATTATATAAAAACAGTGTACGTGGTACATTTATACTCAGTTACTTTGGAGGCTTTTTCTCTGAAACTTGATTTTAAAGAGCAGCTTCAGGAAAGAAAGATTCAAAATATACAGTAATGGATCACTTTACAAAGTCTTTGCAAGAGAAAGCAGTAGCTTTAAGATCAGCCAGAGTCATGTATGACATTTTCATGGGTAAGTGGGAGGGATCAGCATTTTCACAGTCCTTTATTTGAAGTCAGTAGATTGCTGAATCAGTTTCTCAATAATTTGCTGTGACTGGGAAGCTGGATACAATTACTGGTAAAATGACTGTATTTCCAGAGTCTTTTGGAGAAAAACGTGCTCCACAAGACTGGCAAAGGAGGTTACAGTGACCAATATCCACGTGTTTTAATTCTCTACGGTCATTTCTGTATGCTTATCTCCTATTTTTGGTCTGAAGCTTCATTTCCCTTTCACAGCTGTGAATTCTCTGGTGGGCCCTGCAGATGGATTTGATAAATGCTGCTAATATCACCTCCTGATCTACCAGTGCTCTGACTTTGGTCTGTAGGTCTTGATGAGTAATTGCTGTTGTTCTACTCCAATGACTGAATTAAGTTGCCCTGTTTTAAGGGGTTCATATGTGTGTGATTCCAGCCAAGGTGGCCCACATACCAGTGGCTGTTGACCTTTTACCAGTGTCACGTTGCTTTAGGCTGAAGCAACCAGAATTATCTTGATTTCTGCAATGGGCTAACCTGCATCATAACCCTCTGATTACTGTCAAGCTGCATAATGGTGAAATTTAGGATTTTGTGCATCGCCTTCTTCTCCACCCTGGCACGTAAATGCACATTAAGAGTGTTGCCAGGAGAAAGGGAGGGAAGAATGAAAGCCTTCAGCAGGTCTTACAGACAACACAGCACCCTGGAAACCAGCAGTTCTGGTGATTCCCTCAGGAGGCAATGGCACTGCAGCTCTAAGTGCTTTCAGTTCTTCTCGAAGGAAATAGGAGATACCGTTCACTGCGAGCGCAGTCGCTGGCACGCACACTGCCCGGCTGCGTTCCCGCGCACAGTGCGTCTCGGGTCTAGCTTATTACAGAGATGCTACTTGTGTGAGGGATGGTGTTTTCGTTGGGAAGGTGTTACTCAAATGTTCGTATTGGGCTGGTCACTGGACATTGTGGAGCAAATATCTCAGTATCAGCAACTCAGTATTGCCACAGACAGAACAGACCCTGATCATCCTCACTCTCATTTAGGTATAAATACATTGGTGAAACTGAGCTCGGGAAAAAAAACAGTCTTTTGAACTGCCTATGGCATAGAATTCCAGAATGAACTGCCAGTGACAGCATTTTAAAATCTCTGTGTAATTGCTCAAATTACCCCAGCACATCATGTAACACCTTAAGGATTTGGTTCTTAAGGATGATCTTTTAATGAGTAAATTAAATAGAGCAATCTATTGATTTTTAGCCTGTGAACTTAATTTCTTTGTCATTTTTAAGGCATTCAGAGTGGCAGACATACTCATGTTTACTGTTACAGCAGTGGCATTATTCACAGTGCTGTTTGGTGTGCAGCATGGAAATGAGTGAGCAGTTTGTGCTGAAAATTGCCGTGAAAGGAATATGTTCCAGGTGGGGTTTTTTAAAGACAATGTTAGATGCCATAAAGGTAAAGACATTACCCTATGAAATTCTGAGTGCTCCTCAGTATCATCTCACCCATGATGATTGCAATTCCTTTCTGTCGTATGAGGTTGCTCCATACTCCTGTCCTAAAGCAGATGCCCTCCGTAAGGGCAGGCACGTGTCTGTCTGCAGTCTGTGGATGTGTTTGGACAGAAGGTTACAGATACTGTAGCACAGTCACTTCATAGCTAGGAAACACAATTTAATAAAGCACACAATTATCCAGTATATATCAGGAGTTAAAAATTTTGCAAGTAATCCAGTGAAAATATTGGGCCATTTTACATGTGGGTATGGATTCTTCACCACAAGAATTCCCTAAATACTTCCAGACACCTAGCTGGGCTTTGGCATCCAGCTGGGTCATCGTGAGGTCTTGTCTGTGTTGTCTCAGGTTGAAGCTGTCCCTTCACCTGGGGAAACTTGGGGAACTTACAGAGGGCACAGCAGACAATACTGTGTCTTGTTTGTTATCTGTCACCAGTGTCAGCAGCTCATCTGCCTAGCACTGACACGGCTGCACACACAACTGCAGCAAACAATCACAGCAGAAACTTGAGTGGGTAGTAACGCACGTCCAGATGCCTAGTCCTCCACACCCCAGGCTTCACCGAGTTGGCAAATATCATCACAGCAAGAACAACCTGAATGTATGAAATTTGGGGAGAGTGGATTGGTCTGAGAGGACAATGTGTCGATTGAATGTCGCTAGCCCTTGGGATGCACATGAGTAATTTATACCATTGTGTTCTGTGGAGCATTGTTCTGTCATTCAGTCCTCACAGCTTAACGCCTCAGAAACAGCTCTCTTCTCCCACAGGTCCCCTGCCCTACCCCGAGCTGTTTACTTGGAGTGGTAGGAAGTGTGTATTTGCACCACTTTAATAGACATATATTTCAAATAAAAGTCTTAACTGGGGGTGGCAGCTGGTTTCCCTACCCCAGAGTCACGTTGGGCAGATGATGCCTTTAGGTGGAGACACATGGAGCAGGAAAGGGTTTCGTTTCATAGCCAGGGCGTGTGTATGTTTTGTGTGCATGCATACTGAAATACAGGCTCACAGTCTGGAAACGTGCGTGGTAATGGAAACAGCCTTTTTTCCTGAAGTACGCTGAGGCTGCTTCAGTGAGAACTGTGGGTGGCTGGACCAGCCCGGCTCTTTAAGGATTGAGCATATAATTAGATACATCCTGTAAGTTTCCACACAGATATTTCTAAATATTTATCCAAACCTAGTGAATTCCCAAGCTTTGGATCAGATGGTAAAGCATGTGCAAATTATCCACAGTTATTGGTGTTGCAGAACCTTTTCCAGTGTACCATCACCGTTTGGTGTCGGATGCACTGAAGTGGGAAAGCTGCCCATCACCTGCCATCCTTGTGTAAAGGTTCCTCCATCCACCAGCACGGCCTGGAGAGCCTGAAGAGAGCTGGGTAGGCTGGAGAGAGGGAGCTAATCAGCAGTGCAAGTGGTTCAGGTAGCTGCTTTTCACACAGATAATTAATGTGTACAAGCAGCTGCTAATTGCACGTTTCAGGAATGATTTATGAGGTGGCAGAGGGGAAAGAGGGACACAGTCTAATGTTTTTGGGAACCTCTGCCATTCATACAGTGGTATCAGCACAGCTGTGAGATGGGACATGATTAATGAAGAGCGGGCAAACACGCCGTGGCGCGGGACATTGTCAGAGCCAGCACTGCGTGCAGGGTGAGCCTTTGTCTTCAGCTCTCGGGTTCCCCGGGACGTCAGGCTGCCTGGGTTTGTGTCCATCAGAACCCTTACAGGTTTAATGCGGGCAATTATCAGTGAGTTGTTCTGAGCAGGTTTGTGTGTATGGACGAAGACTGGGGATATTTATTCTC
This sequence comes from Acanthisitta chloris, assembly GCF_000695815.1. Taxonomy (NCBI): domain Eukaryota; kingdom Metazoa; phylum Chordata; class Aves; order Passeriformes; family Acanthisittidae; genus Acanthisitta; species Acanthisitta chloris. The sequence goes on from NW_008677312.1 coordinate 28,783, forward strand.
TCTGTAGAGGTCCAGGGGAAAACAAGTGTGGCGAGGACTAATATTTAAATAGGACATGAAATCTAGGCTTAGGAGCATCTGTGTTAAGCACCTGATTCTGGTGCTCTGTCTTGACTGCTGCCTGGGAACACCTTTTACCTACTGTCACTTCTCACTCCATCTGCTGTCTGCCATGCACCACCCAAAATAAGTGTGAAGAAACACCACTTGTCTTTGCTTGGGAGGAGTGCACATCCTTGTGTTTATTGTACCTGCTTATCTGAGCCAAAGAGAACACAAAGTAATATGATACATTTTGCTGACATGCTCATGGGTTGATTAGCATATCAGTTTGCTGTGTTTTCTTAACACTAGTCTGCTTTAACTCTGAACAGATTGCTATAAAATTTGAGGAAATATAGCCTTCCTGCAGTAGTGCACATGCAGGTCAGTGTTTCACTGAGAGGAAAATGAACGTTTTGAGCACTTTTCTCAATGCACTGTTTATGTGTCAAAATAGTCCAGGGTGGTTTGCACTGTATTTTAAAACCTATTCTGTGAGGGATATACCTCCAGCTGTGTAATCAAAGTCTCTGTTTATTTCCTTTTATATCATGTAGTGTTTTTTAACTACTGCAGTTCAACATTAAAGAGTGAATGCATTTATTTCTGTCTTTTATAGCTTTTAGAATTTGACAGAGAGCTGTCAGTCTTTAAAGACAGATTGTATGAACTGGACATCTCATTTCCTCCCAGGTAAGATTCATATATAATCCATTTATCTAACTGGCTAAAACATAATTGTTACTGGCACTGTAGGTAAAATGTGAGTGTTCCCATACTTATTGCAGAAATGATAATGATGTGTGTTCCTTTCATGAATGTTTGTTCTTCCCACATCCCCTCCATCATTACATAAACCACGTGCCAGTACTGCTCTGTAGCTCATCATTTGGGTTCTGCTGATCCTGTCTTTTATAGCTGCTCTTAAAACAGACCTGGCAGGATTGTGTCCTCAGAGATGCGTATGGACTTCTAAAGGCTGGGCCCAGACCACCTGTTAAATTACTTTATTGCGGCCATAAAGACAGTGTTTGCCTCAAGCCGTTCGATGACTCAGGCAGTGGCACTCAGCAGGAGCTGACTGGACGCAGGTTGCAGAGCCTGGAGCCATCGCTTGGGGGACTCCAGGAGGGGAATCGGGAAGATTCTGTGTTTTCAGTAAACATCACAGAACTGCTGAGGCTGTTAGAACAACCTGTCTGGCTTAACACACATGCCTCAGCTTCATCCCTGAGCTGGACTTCTGCCATGAGTAGACAAGTATTGCTGCCACACAAACCCAAGATTTTTGTGAATCGCAGTCAGTTCCAGGGAAATATGTGGAAAATTTTAAACGTGTGGCCCCTGTCCAAGAGTGAAGTCAAGTGCCACAGCTGGTTTAAGGGGAAGAAATACTGCATTCACAAAGAAAAAGTTTGGGAATTGATGGAAAAAAAGATAGGTAAACCCATGCTTTTTATATACCTTTTTTTGAGTAGATACAATACTTTTAAATATTGCTATTTTATCCTTCATCGACAGATAGAAAAGTATAATGTTTTGGCATACACTAAGAAAAAAATTTGGAAAGCTTGCCTTTTTGTGATCATAATCTCATTACTCCTCACCAGCCAGCTGTGATACTCATTGTATTGATCCCTGGGGACAGTGGAAGTATGCACGGAGAGGTTACCGCCGCTCTAAATTGTCCTTATTGATTGAATATGATAACAGGAGACCAGCAGTGTGTACATTTCTGAATGTGTCTCACGCCTCATGTACCTGGTCAGGGCAAAAGGGGGTGAGGGGAGGTGACAGGACTTTTTGACAGACATCCTCTCCTACCTGACTTCACCAGCATTAGTGCTTCCTGCCAGCACAAGTCTTGGCACAAATACGCTGCTGCATGAAGAGTTTGCAGATCCTCCAGACCACTCTGTAAGTGCTGCTTTCAAGCAAAGATCAGAAACTTGGCATGAGTAGTCTGTGTTTGTCTTGGTTCTACTCACTCTGTTTCCTTCTTAACAACTAGGTAATAGTAATAATAACAAAACAGTAATAAATCTGTACATACTGAAAGCTGGAATGGAAGGGATGAGTTTCAGTAACACAAAATGTCTCCATAATTGAGCATAGAATATTGATAAAATAGGAGAATTGAATATGAGAATACTGCAACAAAACCAAGATGTAAACCCAACAGGCTAAACTCACGTGTGTAGAAGGGCAAACTGGCTTTACATTAGGGTGCTTTTTTCACCCATCCCTCCTAGTGTCATGTGGCCAGGGCATCCTGCTGCCCAGGCCGCCGTCCTTGCACGGCCCCAGGAGGCTGTGCCAGGGTGAGGTGCTGTGGGTTCTGGGTCGTAAGAGGTCCCTCAAGTCCAGGTGAAACCAAGGACATTGATTTTCCTGGAAGAAGTACTGTGATTTATTTTTCATTGTATTGAAACCATAGTGTCCTGTTGACTGCAAAACCAGGTATTTTGAGTGGGCAGAAAGCAGTGGTTTCAACGTAGGACGTGTTCTTTGGAACCTTTCCACTCATGCAAGAAAGAAATGAGATACATGACGCAAACGTGTTGGTTTCACATCCAGTAGTTTTTCCTCCATTTTCCCCTCATTTAATCTTTTTTTGTAGCTTACGATGATTTAGCTGCTTTTATATCCTGTTTGTAAATAGGAGTATAATATACATTTGTCATATATCCAGTCATACCTGATTTTGTATTTTTACCCAGAGGAGAATACGATCGGTCCTGTGTGTTTAGAAACCACTTCTTTAAGCTTCTTGTCATTCTTACCTGGAATGTGTGTGGCACATCCATTTGTTCTGCAAATGTCTCTAACAAAGGCTTTGTCACTGAAGGGAGGGACAGAGAAAGCCCTGGTCACTTCTGTGTCAGGCTGAGTTAGGGCCTTAGTTAGCAAGCTCTGGAATTTAGAAGGAAGTTGTAAGCAATTGTAATGCTAGCCTTAAAGCTGTATTTCAGAATTTGTTTTACACATGATACTTTAATTATGGTCCATTGATTTGGTCTATGAATCACTCTACTTCAGTTCTTGATCCTTGGCGTCTGGACTTACATCACGGGATGCAGACAGAGTTACCTCGGTTAAAGCAGCACTGAACATGTCTGTGACTGCCTCCCACAGCTCTCAGACAAGGGAAGGGCAGTGAGGGCAGTTTTCTCTTTATTTCGTTTGCTTCATCATTTGTGCATACAATTAATTGCCTGGTTTGCACACAGAGTTCTACAAACCAATGGCACAGTTGCAGTTCTGTCTTTCTTGTAACTTTTTAGCTCAAAAAGTCTTCTGGAGATTCAGTGTCCTCTTGAGACAGATGGAAAAGGTCACAGCCCTTTGAGTTGGAGCAGGCTAAGTTACTTACAAATTCATTTTTTATAGGCATAAACTGCTTATTCTCTGGACTGTATCTGGAGATGTTATTGATAGAATACCATAGCTGGCCTGGGATTGAAAGCTTTGCTCCTTCGAGCGGGTGGTGTTTCTGTGGTTAACTTTCCCCCCAAGCAGCTCCCTGGGCCTGTTCACTACTGTGATCCATTGCTGCGGGTGTAAGCAGGGTCAGGGAGCACCAGGCTGCCTGTAACTGACCCGTGTGCTCCCTTGCTGCCCTGCCTGGCACCCAGTCCAGCCCGGACAGCCCTTGTTTAAACCCTCTGCCATGAGCTGTGTTAGGTTGACTGTCCCTTGGGGAAGGCTGCATAAAACACTGTAGCTAAATGAATACAACCTTGGAGACTTGGCTTTAATCGCTAAAAGCCAAGACAGTCAATTCTGTATTTAGGAAAGCTGTTTATCAAGACTTTACAAGTTTGTAATGACTATTGCATTTATTGTGGGTTGAAACCTGACAAGAGACACTTCAAAACAAGAAGTAAAACTCCTGTTTCCTGTTGGGTCACAGCAGGGTTGCATTAGAGCTCCCCGCCAGGCTGTTGCAGGGGGATTTTCCTACCCCTATAGCGTATCTTCTTTGGGTTACTCATTCTGAGCACAGCAGGCACGAGGTCAAAAGGACAAGTGGAAGTAGAGGATGCTGTCAGCCCATGTCCAGCCACCCGCCTGGAGATGAGAAGGGAGCCGAGTCCTGCTCTCAGGGTTCCTTCTGCAGTTCACAGGACAAAACCAAAAAACAGCTCTAGGAGTGGAGACCAGAGCATTGCTGGGGGTGATAAGATGGCAGGTGAATGAGGATTTTCAGAACTGCCATTTTAGCCTTAGTTGAATATAAATTAAATTGAGGTTCTCTGTTTTTATCTAGCCATTAATTCAGTTTGTCTTCTTTTTCTCCCCTTTTGAAACAACAATTCACTTCTAAGTTTTCAAACTGCTAAGTAATATGCAAATGACATTGTTGGATTTTACATAACTATGTTCATATTTTTTATCATATATTGATTTTGATAGGTATAGATCATAAGTATTTCGATAATAGTTCTGTGAGAATTTATAGTTATAAATTGAATTTGCATCTGTAACTGGAATGGCACAGCAAATTCATGTAACTGTATATGCAAGGGGGTTTCCACAAGGTCTTGACAGACTGTGTTAGTGCCTGTTAGCTTCAGTACTTTCCAGGTAACTTTGAGTGTAGGAAGGATTCAAGAGCCACTTCTGAGCTCTCCTACAGCTGCATCTAAAAATAGCATCTCTGCAGGCATATTTAGGGAACTCAGACCAGACCTATTGTTCTTCTCTAGTGCTATACTGTCAGTTAGTCCAAGACCATATTTCTGCTTGATCTGATGTGAATCTTCCTCCTGCCCTGGGCGACCGTCGTGCTGCGGTGCGGAGGGAGTCACCCCTCGGAAGCATCCAGAACACGGCCTTGACCCAGCGTCAGGACCTTCTGACCCAAACCGTTCTTTGATTCTGTCGTTCTGTAGCACTTGCAGCATCTGCAGGGCTCTCAGTTACCTCCTGTCTCTTCAGCAGGTCTCTTGATATCCAGGCATTTTCCTAAATTCCTCTTCATTTCTGAGTTCCTTTTAATTCCTTACTGTGTGTGCCTAAGCCGTATCAGCTCAGCACCAGGGATGCAGTGAGCGAGCTGCCAGGGGAAGGTCTCACCACGCTCTCTGGATGTGGTGTGCTGGTGCGTGAGCCCCAGCCGGCAGTCGTGCCCCAGCACCCTCTGCCCAGGGCCTGCCCGCAGGGACAGTGCCCACCATGCCCCGGTGGCTAGAGAACAGCCCAAGCTGGGGGCAGAGGCTCTGCAGAGCCCACCTCTGGGCACCCCTGGACAGCCCTTCCTCTGGCCTCCTGAGCCGTGCCAAAGGCCAGGGCAGCCTGGCAGGGCTGCTGCCTTAGGCAGGCAGTAAGAGCCCTTCCAGCAGAGTACTTGTCAGACATTATTCACCCGTTCCTATCCTTCTGTATTTTGAGGCCTTTTATTTTGTATAGTGAATATTCATGTTTTCGTCTTGTTACCCTTTGTGATCTAATGTAGCCCATAGCAACCCAAGCCATTGGAGATTAAATACAATTCAGAATTTTAAACTCTGTAAGCTCTATCATTCATGGCCAAACAGCCTGGCCATAAGCAAACAGCCCAGTCTGAGGCTGCAAAGGAGTTCGTGGCAGTCAGCAATCACTGCAAAAGGCAGGAGGTATGAAAAAGAAGGAACGACATTGTGGTCTGTCAATATACAGGTGGGCAATTGTTACCTTTATCACTGCTCTCCATTAATTATTATAATTATTCTTGTAGCTGTTGTATAGCAAAGATAAGAGCTGACTTTAGCAAGAGTTCACACCCACGTACAAGGTTTGCTCTCAGATAAGGTTGCATGCACAGCAATCTCATGTATTAATCATTCTCTTAAAGTGACCTATTCTTGTTTGTTGTTGAATTAGGCTGTCATGTAATTTCCTGGTTGGACATATGTTTGTGTCTTAGATACCCTCTGTGTGATATTTGTCTCAAGCAGACCCTCTCACTGGCCGTGTCTTGGCTTTGACACCTCTCACCAGGTGATGGGTTGAATCTCATTTACTCTCAGTGGTGTTTCTCCTTTGGAATTCTCTCTGGCACTGGTCCCTTCTTCTGCCAGAATCTTATTTAGCCTATAATCTGGTTTTTCTCTACTCCTGTATTTTGTCCCCCAACCTTTCTCTCTTCTAGTAGGTAGCACAATGATAACGTGTATTTTTCTGGTCTGATTTGCACCGAGTCAACCTGCTCTGCATGAAGCAACGCCCAGAGCACACCCTCATTCTTTCCCTTCTGCAGAGACCATCTGGAGCAGAGCAGCCCTCCTGTTGCACCCAGCCCCGAGGGTGCCGCTGGACAGAGCCCCGTGGTCACCCTTGGGCGTGAAACGGAGGGACGAAATGATGGTTTGGGTGTCAGTGGGCTCAGTGTCCTCACCGCCCGCGTGCTGGCAGGTCACACAGACTGCCTGCTGCCAGGGCAGGGCAGTACTGCTGGAGCCAGCAGGGCTCCCATTCCTTAGAACATCCCCTCGGTAACACTGTGAGTCCTGTTGTCTCACGACAGGGAGAGTTAGGCACTTCAACAGATAAAAAGTGTGACAGCCCTAGATTGTGTTCATGCTAGCTTTATCAGTTACTTTTATAACAAGATTTTTTCTGCCAATTAAGAAGTATTTTTCACAGAACAGAAATACTTCATATTCACTCATGCACAGTAAAACACCATCCAGGTGCTATGACCTATTTGAAATCACCTGTGGATCTCTCAGCCCCCAAGGAACAAATTCCCATAGGACATGATGAAGTTGTCTAGGTGCTTCCAGTATCTAAGGCTGGAGCACAGAAAAGCAGAGACAGCTTTCATTTCCTCCAAAATAATCAGAATTTAATCATTATAATGGCTTTTCAGGCAGATCTTATGTCCATTTTTCTCCTCACATTAAACCAGTGCCACTCTCACCATCATTCTCAATTTCCAAATTGAAATAGGCTGTTTCTTTTATTTGTGAGGAACTAAAGTGACTGACCCAAGTAAGTCATTCTGTTTGGTTTAAGGAACTGTGGCAAAGGGAAAAAGAAAGGAAAACCAATGAAGTAAAAAAGTTTCAAGGACTGAGTATTACTGTACAGCATGTGTAAGGTGAGGATTACAGACCATGCTGCAAGCAGAAACTAGAGTGAATTCTGAAGAGCTTATGGTCTGTGCTGCCAGCCAGGCTGTCCATCGCATTCCCGTCCGAACGTGCTCAGCAGCCTGGTCCTTTGGAGCCTGAACCCTGTCCCACCTCTTGCCTCGGCTGCCCAGTTACTGCTTTCCCGTATGAGACTTTGTAAATTTTAGCCCAAAAGTAACTCAGTCTAAGCCAGACACATTCCCAGAAAAGACACTGAGCTCAGTCATAGTCACATGCAGTGACACCGGGCTGTCCTGCTGGAACAAGCCAAGCCCACGTTATGTATAATTCCAGTTATCCACTTGCAACAGTAGCAGCATCACATCCTTGGGGCACAGTACTGCACTGCTGTTACTGAAGCAATAGAGAGCGTTTAGACCCGTGTTCTCCAAAGAAGTTTGTTAAGCCAAAAAGCAATATCCCCAACATAAATCCATAAAAAGATTCTGAGAAAAACACCGTGTCATTAGCCCTCCTGTTTTGTGTTTTGCCTGGAGTCAGAGCTGGAGTCCTGTTTACCCTTCTTGCCCTTTGCCGCTGCTTTGCCCGGGTGACCCCCCTTCCCTCTGTCACCTTTGACTCTGATTGTTGGTGTGATCACCATGGTGTTAGTGTAGCCTGTGCAAGTAGCAGCTGTTTAAAGCATTGCACTTTAACTCCTGTGTTTGCAGGTCTCTGTTTGCCTCCTGATTCGGCTGAAGTGAGTCTCATGGCCAGTTGGCTCACAGGGCATCACTGAGGCTTGTTAGTGTTTTGGTACATATGAAGCAGCTAATTTCATTCAAACAGCAATGTGTCTCGTTGCTTAGCTTAGATCTGCTGCCTAACATAAGCATATGAAGATAAATTACATGGGGTCCTTTGTTAGGAAGAGACCTAGGGAGCCCAAATCTCCCTGTCAGAGTCAGGGAAATAAAACACGGTAATTCAGTTTGGAGGAAGAAACTAACGACCTGGAGGCTGACAAAAATTAGATGTCGTACTTTGATTGGTTGAATGACATCTTACTGAAGTCACACTCATGTACCAGCTCACATTCATGCTAAGTGCCTGTTAAAAACAGCAAAATTACTTTTATTTTTATCTTTGGCCTTTTGGAGCACCCAGAGCTTGAATTGGCAGTCTGCATTCACCATCCCCTGAGTGTCATGGACAGTCCGAGAGTGTATCAGAGCTAAAGGTGAATTGGCCCAACGTTTTCTTAGAAAATACGAAAACAGAAACGAATTTTCTGATGAAGGATCATTGGGATTTTTCCCCTTTTGAGGTTCTCTCTTGATGTCATGTGGAAATAGACCAAACAGTGAGAGAAGGTTTAATAAATTCATACCCAAGTGCAAAAATAAAACACACCAAATGAAAATTGTGTCTCAGCTCTTCCCATGCTGAGTGCAGTTTTCACTGATGCTTCATAATTCCATCCCATCTCAAATATTTTTGTATTAGAAAGAAGACTCAGTGATATAAAACATGGGGACAATTAATAGATGAGCACAAGGGGCTTTGAATAGGAGGCATTTCCACTCCCTGAATCACAAGAGTCTGCCAAAGCATCTGCATTTGAACCTAGACACAGGATGCAGCATTGTTCAGAGTTACCTTTATTGTACTAAAAAAGACCAACTAGCTGAATTTTCCCCCCGTTGGCTGCTGGGTGCCACCACACGTCCTCGCCCAGCGCCAGTATGTGTTGACTGTGGAAAGCAGAGTCCCCAGAGCAGCAGCCTGCTCTGTTTCCAGGGGCAGGGCATGTCTGTGCTCTGTGTGGGGAGCGAGCTGGGAGCAAAGTGCCTGTGACAGTTAGAGGTAAGAACCCTCCAAAGAGAATTAATTGTTTCCTGTTAGAAAGTACATTTAACCCATCTCACTAGCAGGTTTTATTCCTTCTTACACAAGAGAAGTGTTCATTAGGAGCATTTTTCCTGACTGGAAATGCCAGTTAAGGAGACATTTATATACACAGCATTGTTGGCTTGTGTCTCGAGTTAAGGCACTGCTGACAGGATGGTTTACGACGTAGGAAGACTTTTCACCCGCAGTAAGCATTTTTGTAAAGGTGTCTAATCATCTTTGACAATACCTGTCAACAGCAGTAGTGCTCTGATATTACTGAGCCCCTTAATGGTTTATTTTCCCCAAACAATTGCCAAGTAGCTCTCACCTTTATTGACTGTGACACCAGTAGTTCATGGGACAGCCTGCTCCTTATTAACAGAGTTAGTTAGCAATTCGTCAAAGTATTTGTTAAATTTCAGCATAGAGCATTATACTAATGATGTTTTACTCAGAAAACCCACCTGACAGTAATCCTGACACAAATGAGTGTAACTGAAACAAAAGTTCATGAAATAAGGTGGAAAATCAGCATCTTGAGAAAAAAAGTAATTCCTAAACAACTGGAGATGAATCACACAAGGCTCTCACACAGATGCTCCAGCACTGCCTGTCTGTCCATCATCCAGGGACATGCACAAAGTGTGTTTTGCATAACTCCGCTGGCTGGTATGCACAGAGAACAGACTATTTTTGCCAGTAATTACTCTGATAACATGAGTGGTTAAGGTCCTAAATTCCAACTTTGTCCCTTTTTAAACAGGGCAGACTCATGTCTTGATTACTCACTGAAGCCAGTGGAAATACTCCCCAGTTTCCCGAGGCCCATTGTGAGTCTGTGGTGCTCTAGAGCAGTATCCATTCAGCAGCATGTTTCATGAAAATTTCATCAGGGACAGTGTTATTCCAGAAACCTCTGGATGAAGGTTTTATTGCAAGAATCTGAGATCAGTGGCATACAATAAACTGAAATACGGCGTCCCCACAACCCAGTAAGTCACAGAAACGGGAATTTGGAGTCTTATGACCACTGCTTGAGCCCAGCTACAAAAGAAGCTTGCTTATTCCAAAGTGTTTGTGACCCTTCTAGAGCATGAAGGAGTTCTCCTTATTTTTTTGGGCACGTATCTCATTAGGATTTTTCATGATGTCAGTGTCAGCATTTCACTGAGACACACCAGAGGGGATGGAGGGAGGGAGAAGCCTTGCTCAGGGTGCAGCAAGACAGAGTGCTCCACACTTCTGGCTGGAAGGAAGGATTCTGCTGTAGAAAAAGAGGAGCTTTCCCCACTTTATTGTATTGAATTATTACCTACAGGTCATTTCATCTGGATAACTTTTGCAGCATTTATTTTCATCTCTGTCCCAGCCACTAGAAACCTGATTTGTCAAAGATACTTGTAAACTACAGTAACTTCTTGACTGGGTGATCAGCGCTAAAGACCTTGAAAAATTGGCAGAAGTTTTCACCCTGTGAAAACGTTAAGACCTATAAAGCAAATTGATAAATACCATTTCATAGGCTCTCAGATGAAATGCTCTAACACATAGCAGTAACAGATCATTCCAGGTACAGAACATCATACTTCAAAAGCCATGCAGTTAATGCTGCGAAAGGAAGGATTATATGAAAAGGGATTGATTCTTATACCTTATGTCATAAAAAGTAGCCTCAGCTGTGTGGGGTTCTGGAGTAACTAAAGTAAAAGGTTACAAGAAAAAGTCAACCCTTAAATTGCAGGCAAAGAGCTTCTGCTACCAGTAGTATTACATCATCAAAATATTTCACAGACACTCAGAAATAAGCTGTACTTCTCTATGTCAGTGAAGCAGCAAATTGAATTCTCATAATATGTTTTGAAAATGAGTCTTGTTAGGTTTGATGAGGTGGAAAAGGTACTGAGATCACTGGTTTGTTCCAATACATTCAATACGCTTTTCTTGGATGTTTGCCATGGCTAATCTTTTTAATGGCAATGTAGCTTGTAAACCCATTTGGTAGAGAGCTGTATGTCTGTGTTTCAGAGTATCACACCAAGCAGGGTGGTAAATAAGTTTCTCTTCAAGCACGCGAGCCCTTTTATTACAATACCAGAAATTGTATTTTAACACACACATCAGAAAAACCTCAGTATTTCCTTTCTGAACTCAGTGATGAGCAGAATAAAATGCAACTGTCATTTTAAATACCCTCACACATACATTGGATATATGTGATAGGGGTTGCTTGTAGAGGTAGATAGGGATTTTTTAAAAACATTTATCCCTGGCAAACTTCAGTTGATCCAGGCCGAATATTCAAGAAATTGAGCCTATCATAAACCATTTGGATTTCTCCAAACCCTCTCCTTGGCTACTCCCCCATGCCGCTTTGGAAACAGTCTGGGGAAACAGTGGGCCCTTACAGTGTGATGAGCCATCATCAAGTGCAGAGTTCTGCTGTATTAAACTGGTGAAAATGTGGATGAAATGAGAAAAGCTTTGGCCCCAGCCTGCTGAGGGTTGAGCCAGAGGTTGCCCTTCAGGTGCCCATGGGCTCACACAGGTGTGTCAACTTCATTAGATTCTGCAGATTAAAATAAACACCTTCTTCTGCCTTTAAAGCTAAGTTAGAATGCACTGGAGATGCCATAGCATGTTTATGACCCCAGGGTGTAAGTACCATTTAACCAGCTTCTATTCCAGACATCTGTACAAAATAATTTACTTTTTCTTAACAGTTTCATGGAAAGGTACAGGATGTTACGGAGTCAGCATCATTTTCCTAAAACCATAGTCCTGACTCCTCGGTTCTGAAGAAATCCCCTGCGAAGCCTGTTGTCTCATCCTGTCCTCCTTTCTGTCACCCTTAAAGAATCCATACAGGGGAGGTTGTGTACAGCTGCAGCAATCCCAGCTCTGAACTCTGTTTCCTGTGCAGTTTTTCCTGGATAACTCTCCTTGTGAGAATCCTGCAAAGAAATCCCATGAGATGAACCTTTTCTTTTCCTTAGGTTTCCTTTTTACATACTCACAGCCAACAGGCTGCTTTCAAGTTGCTGTTGAACTCATTTTCATACTTTTCATGTAGATAAACAATCTGCTGTCTCTAAACACTTTCACATGCTAGGTAGGAGGTGAGAGTTTTGAAACTGTGTGTGCCTGAATATGTGACCTACAGTAGGATTGTAGGTCTGAGGAGAGATATAGAGCACATAAAAAGGAAAGGAGCAGGGGAAAGATAAACATGTACAAGAGGTGTCCAGGAAAGCTGCTTTTTGCCAGTGAAATTTTGTGATCAGTGTGGCCCTTTGAGCCAGAGGTTTCAGGCTGCTTTGCACAGAGTTGCTTATGGTTGTGTTTGGGATTTGTTTGCAGTTATCCCTACAGTGAGGACTCTAGCCAGGGAAAGCAGTACATGAACACGAGATGTCCAGCCTGGTGCGACAGAATCCTGATGTCCCACTCAGCCAAGGAGCTCATTCTGAAAGTAAGTACAGCCCTGCAGCCTCTCACTGCCTCCGCACTGCGTGTGTCTGCACCAGGGGCAGGCAGGGCTGAGACTCTGCCTGTCCTCTAGCTTGCCTGTAGCAAATGCTTGCTGAGCTGGAGGCAGCACACCGTGGCAATAACAGAGGGTTGTGCCTCCAGTGCTTTCCACCCAAGAAGGTGGATTTGTCCCTGTTAGCCTGCTGGCAGTGACCAGAAGATGAGCTTTCACAGGTGCTGCTCCTGTTATCTGAGCTGCCAATGCTGGCTGCCTGTCCTCTGTCCTGTGCCACTCCTGTGCTCGTGGGAAACTGCCTGCTTTAAAGAGAGGAACAGAAAATAAAAAGCCCCCAGCCCAGTCCACTCTAAAGTGACATAAGCAGTAGCACTGCCCATACCAAGGACTCAGCAGGGATGCAGACAGAAGCAGGAACTGCATGAGGAGTGATGCTGTTGAGAGAAAAACACATACAGCAATAGAGTGGTAGATTTCCCAAGGTATTCCCAAGAATAAGTCGAGTGGTAGACAGAGCAAACCTATCACTGTCCCTTGAATGAGGGCAGTCTGCAGCAGGTAGGCTCCTAACTTTGGTACTTGAATTAAGTGCCTGAATTTAGGCATTCCAGTGGAGCTTGGAAGATACAGTTGTGCAACACTTTTAGAACATGCAATTCCTCTTGGAATTTTAGTGTATATAGATAGGGTAAACTTGGTGATGCTTATCCAAGGTTCAATGACCTAAATATGGTTCGGGAGCCTTCCAGTTTTCCTTTTCTGTAGTTTCCTGTCTCCTGCTTGCTCCACTCTGCTCTACTCCAGAGCTCTGTCAGCTGCTGTAAAGGGCCAAGAACAGGTCAGGAAATGGGTGCATGGCAGGAGGTCTCTCCCAAACTTCTGCTCCGAGCTGGTTTTCCTGCCCTCTGGCTGTGGCACAATGCACAAGTGGATGTGCTGCAATGTTCAGCAGTGGTGCAGTGACTGTAACAGACTTACCAATGTCACGTGTCTGTGTGTTCCTGTGTAGTTTATGCAGTTTAATGGGAGTGAATTACAGAAAATAATCTTTGCAAGTAAATCCATGTTCTACAGCTTCATGGCTTTTTTTTCCTGTTTAAATATTTAAACCCTTGAAATTTGCCCTTCTGAAGTTTATAACCCTCTGCTTCTCTCCCATCAGGGTTATTTATCTCATGATTAGACTGTTTGCTTTGCTGTATATAACTCAATGAAAGGCTGGAACGTGTTTTCCATAGCTACTCGGATTTCAAGTCAATGCACTTCCTCACACATTTGAACATGTAAGAAGTGTCTGCATGACATCTTGAAGGGTCACCCAAAATTTTAGACAATGCACATTCTGCAGTATTTGGTAAAAAACCCTGAACTTCAGAGAAATGCAGGCTTTATGGTCAAACAGCTGTGTCAAAATCAGTGTGATTTGGTGGTCTTAAACAGAAATATCATGTGAAGAAGTGAGGCCTTACCCAAAATATTACAGATAGTACTTGGCACCCATGAAATTCCTAAGCAACAAAGGATTAAAGCGATGG
>NW_008677312.1:42840-48581 GCF_000695815.1 Acanthisitta chloris
AAAAGGAGATAGAAGTGTACACAAAGGCTTGAAAAGTGTAAACAGTACAGAGGGAAAGGAATTCTTTCTGATTATCTAGAGGGCTATAACTTGGATATAATGGGAGAAAATTAAACATGGGAAAACAAAGTTAGAGCACTGCAGCAATTTGTAGCTGAGGTCAGGTAGCCCAGTTCCCAGTCTCCACGTAACAGGAACCAGGCCAGTTGCATCGTTCACAGCTTACCTTCAAAACTGCATACAGTTCTGCCCCTGGAGCTTTGCATTTGAAGCTGTGCCCAGGCAGTGTGGGACATCTCCAGAAGGGCAGAGGGGCAGGCGTGGCTGGGCCAGGCCGGCGCGGGGCTGTGCCGTGGGGGCTGTGCGCGCAGCCCTCAGCCTGGCCAGCTCCCAGCCCGGCCAGGAGTCCAGGCCATAAAACCCGACGCAGTCATCACCCAGGAATGCTGAACTGATGGAGGAGAGGGCAAAGCACCGCGGGTTTCTGTGCTTCTGCAGCATCGTCCTCGCGGTGAGAACTCACCGCGCTGCAGAGACCTGTGCTTCGAAGCTTGAAAAGGAAGTGTGAAGAAAGTAAAGGCGAATTTTAGTTAACTGATTACACTGACAAATCCTTAACATGTAATTTTTTAAAGAATTTTTTTGGTTATAACTATCTCTTGAATCTTCTTATGCAGGTAATTATTTTGCTGTATTAATTTTTCTTATAGGCAAATAGTTTATTTTTCTGCCTTAGCAATTGTCTATTGTATTTCAAACAAAAATTGCAGTAAATCTGCATTTAAATCCTAGGTAAGGAAAGGATAGTGTGCACAAATTGCCACTGTACAGTGTGTTCAGCTACACAGTAGGCATTACAGATTGTACTGACATGGGGCGGTAAACAGCTTTCATGCAACATCATCTATCATGCCATGGTCGGTTACCTCACCATCATGTTATTTTATGCTTCCTGAGCCCTAAACCACCAAAGGTTGCCCACTGCTCGGGAGCTGCGCTGATGCCTGAGCACATGGAGTAATGAATGCTCAGCCAAGTGTGGATTGTTTCTGCTTGTGCACTGCTGTAATTTGTTTATCTGTCTAAAGATTATGCAGTTGAAAATCCACAATTTTATGCTGCCTTTGTAAATTATCAAGTCGCTTTTGATGAATGTATCCCCACTTCCGATGCTGGTGGCATTATGATCCTGAAATATTGGAAAGTGCTCATGCATACAATGCAGAAGGTTATGTTTTTATATTTTTGGCAGACAACCGTGCTATAAAGTAAATCTGACCTTAAGCTTCCTTACTGCATTAAAGATAATTCAGTTTTAACTTTATAGTCCTAAATGCTACTGTTTAGATAAAGTTATTGCCCAGTCAAACTTGACTGATTAGAGATGAGAAAGTCTTGACTGTTTCATACAAAATAAATTAGTGTTGTCAACTAGTTTAAAGCACATCTACAGCTGTATTAGAGCCTGGAGAGTGTGCGGGCTACAGATTTAATTAGCTAATAGAAATTGTTTGGCATAATAGGAAATTGTCTTATATGGCAATTATTTGTATTTATTCCTGAAGGGCTAGAGAATCGAAAGAGATCCTCAGAATCACATTCATTGCAAACAGCAGAGAGATGAGTCCATTTTATTATTCATTAAGCCACAACTGCTAAAGAAATCAGTGAATAAGGGTAAGGTTCAACAAGGAACAGAATGAAAGCAGCTCATAATAGAGACTGGAGGAATGTCATTGTTGCTGATTTCCTTAAAATCACTGAATGTTTCTTTTCAGACGGAGAAATTTATTTCAGAGAAGTGGTTATACTCATCACCTGAAAATAGTCATTCCTCTCCCTGAACATTTCAGCCCCCTATATGGTGAGATCAAGTACTCTTACAAGGCAGTGTGGGTTACCTTTAATTCAAAGAGTAACATCTATCGCACCTAATTCCATGAAAACTGCATGTTGCTCTGCAGGAAGGACTGGCCAGACATGCTGGCTGCATTCAGCAGAGGGAGCCTGGACTGCTTCCCCTTGCCCAGCGCTGGCCGCAGGGAGGAGGTGCAGAGACCTCAGAGGTGTTTCACGTAGGCACAGATCCCTGCAGGCAGCACTGGGCACGAGAGCTCGTTTTGCACAGCCTTTCTCTGGAGAAGCCGAGCAAAGATGTGTTAATGTCACCTCGTTCAGAGACTGGTTTGACCTGTTTGCACACTGCGTCTGTGTTTCTGTTTCTCTAATCTGGAGAATCTTGGACTGACTAGTGTTTTGTTGTGTTTTGGTTTTTCCTAACTAGTCAGAAAATGACGAGAAGATAGTAATATATGACCACATTGGGCCAAATGTCTGCATGGGGGATCACAAGGTAATCAAACATTTTAGTGTTGTCTTCTACATTTTTTATTAGGAAGGACAATGTATTTGCTAGGTTCTGTTGATTTTATTTTTAAGTCAGCTATATCTCTGTCCTGTCTTTAATTTAATGCCTTGAAAATGTTTTGGAGTTGAATCCAGCTGAAATCAGCCAGTGTATCAGAGTAGCTGCTTGTATGAAATGAGATGAAGAGCAGGACGATGGGGTTAGAATGAAACAGGATGCGGTGCAAGTGGAGAGGAGCAGCCATCTGTGCACTTAACAACTGTTCTAGCAGAACAGAAGTGATTTCATTGGGTTATCAAAGATGCTTCCAAAGCATAGCTTCAGTTAGATTGGTGTCTAGCTGCTTATTAGTAAAAGAACATATTGGCAGTTTCATATTCAAACAACAAATGATAAAAAAGAATATAGAAGAAGAGCACAGAATTAAATAAATACCAGTTGTTAAAGTGAATAAAAATACCGGAATTTTACAGTCTTCTCTGCTGAAGATATCAGATGGAAAGCTAAGTTAGAAATACAACAACACAGAGTATTTGCTTTCTTTGGGAAAAGCCAGTCAAGGAGTAGGAGGTAACCTCTGAAAGCCTACATAAACCCCACACCGAGGTCAGAGGGACAGTGGGTACGCACGTGTCTGTGCATGTGTGCACGTCAGCCCAGACTCACAAATGCATACCCCTGTTTGCTTCCATGGTCAGAGTTCTTGTGGGACAGAGTATTGTTTCTGAGGAAGAATGGCCTTAAATGCCATTCTTCCTCAGGCACTTAAGGTCCAGAATCATCCAGGTCAGGTTTTAAAATACCCAAGTTTACTAACATCTCCAGTGGATGAAAAGCTCAGTGTGTCAGCAGCACCGAGGGGGAGAGCCAGCTCAGAAACAGCAAGTCTTGTTTCCTTTGTCACCAAAGTGCCATAGCACTTTCAGTGGAGCTAATTCTGTGACAAAAGGGAGATGTGATGGGACCTGATCCTCTTCCCACAGAAATTGGTGGCAAATTTTCCCTTAGATTTCAGTGGGAACAGAAACCTGTGAGGAGATGATGTAGTTCTCTTGTGCATTTTGTAGTCAGATTAATCCAAAAACTTACTGCATCATTTTGTTTCCTGTCATAGAGGAATTTTTTTCTTGTGTTTACTGCTACTGACTGTAAAAAAAAAAAAGTGTGTATTTCAAATGTGTAACTTCTATTTTTCCCTAACTTGCTGCAGCCTGTGTTCCTGTCCTTTCGAATAGCTGCTGGGGCAGGTAAACCTATTGCAAATGTGCACAAGTGTTGTGTCGTGCAGTGATGTGGTGGTAAATATCATCTTTTTCCTTTACGTTTATATTTTCTACATCATTTCCCCTGTGTTTATCTTTCTTTTTAAAAAAATGCCAATTCTGCAACAGGAAAAAGATGCCTACGAAGTGACAAGATTTTCCGGGAGACCACGCTGTAGCCGGGAGGGAGGGCAGACCCGAAGTCCATAATCCCAACAGCCCCGAGTGCCACATTTTTAGACTGCTGATCGTACACTATGCTTCAGCATCTGGACTCTGTTCGAGAGAAGCCTCACATACCTCACTGTCTTGTATGTTCATGTGACATCAAGTAGAAACGTGGAATTATTTTTTATATATATGTCACAGTTCTGTTGCCAAAACTCTAAATAGACAGCAGAGATGTTATGTATTTTAGATTTCACGACTTTCAACTTTTACTAAGTGTTTGTCAACGTGGAAAAGCTATTTCAGCATATTATAAACTTCTTAAGGTGTCGTGACTAACATTATATATCTTTACCACTTTGGGGTTTTGTACATTGGATTGTATAGATAGAGATATTGATGGTTTTAAATGGTATTTTCTTTGTTGACCAACCAAGGCTTATGGTTTGTGTCTTAGTTTTAGTATTTTGTTTTTCATTTTTATAATTTTTTTCTCATTTTATTTACTATACTGCCATGTTACATGGTTTTTGAATCACACAGCAGCTGCTTTCTATACATACATATATGTGTGTGTATATATATGTATGTATGTGTATATATACACAGATATATAAATAATTTATAAACCTGACCAAAACTTATGCTAAATATACTTTCCAATAGGAATGCTTGAGAGTGCCATATCAGCAGTTAGTGTGGGAGTCTTAGCAGGTTTAGTTAAGTGTACATTGACAGCCAACATTTATATAACAAACAATATATAGCAGTGCCATCCTGGATACAGATATATCACATACTATATAGCACATGTATTAGCAGTTTCACTTTGTTACTCCTATAATCCCTTCTTTCTATGTAATATTAAGGATTGAATGTGAAGTTCTTAGCTAGGTTTGGGTGTAACTTTCCAGAATTTTGTAAACCGTTTTTGTCTGTCTTTTGTTACTGTTTTATGGTGCCAAGTATTCTATATTGAAACAATAACAACACGGGAGAAGAAAATAATAGTCTGCTTCAGATAGCAACTGTATTGGACACACACTGCATTTACACAGTGTTAAAGGGAAAAAAACAAAAACAACAAAAACCCAACTACCTGACTGTAAATTTTCCTGGTTACTAGCTCAGTGCAGCCTACAACATAGTCTTGTTACAGACATTTTTCTCCCACCACTAAATACAACATTAAAAGGTGATTAGGGAGTCTGTTGATGAAACACAAATGTATGTTTTATTGATTTAATTTAGAACACTACAGAGTTCATGGACTGTGTGATGGCATTAGATTGATGCTTGATTTTGGTATAAATCACTACCATTGAAAATGATTCGATGTCTGCTTGCAGAGTGTTTTCTCAACAGTACCACCTGGTTCGTACAAGTATTGTTGCCCAAAGGGTGTCTGCAGCTCTGTATTGTTAATGTGCCATGTTGCATTATAACCACACAGTAATTCTATTTAAGCGAACTCAACTCATGATAACTTTGAAGGCCTTTAGAAATGAGTACTCTGGTTCTCAAGCAATAAAACTAATAATGGTGAACATGGCTGTGTCTGCCCCTTTAATCTGGGCATTGGGGAGTACAGGGAAATTATTACATTGTTACATTTCTTATTAACGAGTTAGCTTTTAATCTCCTGCCAATTAACAAGGTTATTTTTCACATGAAAACCTGTATGATCAGATGCAGTTCTGGTGTTAATGAAAACACAATACAAACTGAGGAAAAGTCACCTGAGAAGAAAACCCTCTCAGGAGCTGGGTTGGGAGCGTTGACGCACGGAGCGGGATGCAGCTTTACGAGCTGTTCACGAGAAGCCAGATTCCAGCAGGTCGGTAAATGTGCCACTATAAACTCCTTCGTGATGCTCTCGAGTTCCAGAAAAAAAACAGCGTTTTCTAGCGGGCCGGACGCCTCGCGTACAGCTGAAGCTGCCG
>NW_008677313.1:0-1510 GCF_000695815.1 Acanthisitta chloris
CACCGGCACCACCTGGGCTCCGACCTCGTCCGAGCCTCCATCCGCCGCAGGAGGAGGCCCCGGGGTAGGCAGTGGGGCCTGGAGGGGCACAGGGGACAGAGAGGGGCAGAGCTCACCCCACTGAGATCTTGCTGTCCCCAGCAGCAGGGGACACAGAGTGTAGCTCCAGCCTAGAGGCCATCGGTGAGCCGCTGGCGGAGGAGAAGGAGGATGAGGATGGTGCAGTGGAGTCAGATGAGAGGTGAGAGGGCACAGGGAGGCTGTCACCTCACAGGTGTCCTAGGGCTGGTGGCATCTCATTTATACCTGCCAGGGGTGGCACGGGAAGGGGCTGGAGGTGGGGAGTGAGGAGTAGAGCCTGTGGTGAAGGGGATGGTGCAGCCAGAGCTGATGTCTGACTGTCCATCATCCCAGTGTCCATCTGTCCACTATCCTGGTGTATCCTACCATCCGTGTCCACCATCCAGTGTCTGTCTATTCACCATCCCAGTGTCTCCCACCATCCCAGTGTCTCCCAGCTTCCCAGTGTCTCTCCACCATCCCATTGTCTCCCACCATTCCAGTGTCAGTCTCTCCATCATCCCATTGTCTCCCACCATCCCAGTGTCAGTCTCTCCACTATCTCAATGTCTCCCACCATCCCAGTGTCAGTCTCTCCATCATCCCAGTGTCTCCCACCATCCCAGTGTCAGTCTCTCCACCATCCCAGTGTCTCTCACCATCCCAGTGTCAGTCTCTCCACCATCTAGACCAAACTAATGGTGGTCTCTTCCCACAGCTCCCCAACAGAGGAGACTCAGACAACCACTGAGCCCCAGGTGAGTGCCTGGTGGGGGTGTTGAGTGTACCTGACACCCTGGTGGTGGGCTTGGTGGGTGGGAGGGCACCCTGCAGCCTGGAGTGTCACCCCAGGAGTGTGCTGCAGTTGGGACCAGCCTTGTGCATGTGATGCTGAACCCCATGGACCAATGGGAGATGTCCCACAGGATGTCCCCAGGGATCCAGAGGGGCAGAACCAAGGGGATCAGGCAGGGGAGGGAGGATGCCCAGGGTGCCTGTTTTCACCCTTTCCCTTGGTGCCACATCTCAGCCCAGCCCTGCAGCCCCAGCCCTGGAGGAGATGCCAGTGTCACAGCCCCTACAGCAGGGTGACATCTCAGCAAGAGAACAGGACACTCCAGCTCAGACAGGTAACTGATGGGAGGTTGGTGCTGGGGAGATTTGGGGGGTTGGAGCCCCCTGGCACTGCTTACTAGTCTCCCACCTCCTCCTGACCTCTCATCATGGCCCTCATCTCATTCTTCTTGCCAAAAAAGGGGACCCTCACCCACCACCCCTGCTGAGTTGGGATCCCCACCCACCCCATGCCCTTGCAGGTGACAGGGGAGGTGGGAACCCCTTTGGCACATCCAGCACGGAGGAGGAGGAGGAGGAGCCTGACTCCACACGCAGCGATGCTGGGCAGGTGGGATGGAGAGGTTTGAGAGGACTGGAGGGGGCTGTGTGGGGT
>NW_008677314.1:0-242 GCF_000695815.1 Acanthisitta chloris
TCACCTGCTCATCTCTCTGCAGCTCAGTGAAGGTCGTGCTGTGACCAGACGCCTCTCCCCATCCCTCCAAACATCCCAAGGGCTTTGCTCTGCAGCCTTCCCATCCCCAGGACACCTCTGGGTGCAGCATGGGGAGGACAGGGAGGAACTGCTCTGAGGCTCTGCAGGTTTGCTCAGACAAGCGAACCTTGTGGGTTTTCTCGGCTCTGTTGCTCCCTCAGACTCTGGGGAGGTTTCCGATC
>NW_008677314.1:568-1382 GCF_000695815.1 Acanthisitta chloris
CCTGCCAGCACAGCCCCCATGGGCCGAGTGATGTGGGTTTGGACTCTGACCTGCTACACATCACTCTCTCCATCCTGATGGGGATGGCAAAGATCCCAGGGGTCCCCCATGGACCCCCAGCCCCAGGCAGCACCTCACTCCATCCCCAGGGACTGCCTCAACACAGCAGCTCAAAGCTGCAGGTCAAACCCAGCCACATTTCAGGTGGGAACTGCTGCAAGGACAACTCGTGCTCCTGGGAGAGTGGCCTGACCAACACCAGCCCATGGAACACCTCAGAGTGCAGATATTCCCTGGATTCCTTCCGGCAGCAGCTGAGGCAGCGACTGTGTGAGGGGAGAAGCCACAGTGCACCAGGTACTGTGCTCCAGCATCGCCCACAGCTTCAGGGCTGGGCATGGACACCCACCTTGGTAGGGATGCTGCAGGGTTCTTGTCCCTTTTCCACATGCAAAGGGGACAACAAGGCCAGGAACACCGGGAAAGCACCCTGAGCCCTGCCCTGTGCTCCCAACTGCTGTCCACATCCCCATCCCCTTCTCCCTGCACCACCCCATGCCCTCAGCACCTTCCTCCCTTGCTCCTCCTGCTTTCCCCACACACCAGGGAGATTTTCCACCACGGGCACATTGCCCAAAACCACACCTGGAAAGGCTCAAACAGCAGGAAAAGCCTTGAATGTTCTGGGGGGTGCAAGAGCCTGGTGCCCCCAGCTCTGCCCCTGTCGGGGTGGCCAAGGTGGCCACGGTGGCCAGGGAACACTCACACTCCTCCTCTGCCGCAGGCACCGCAGGCTGCTCGCTCCGTCCCCCCG
>NW_008677315.1:0-5856 GCF_000695815.1 Acanthisitta chloris
GGTACAGCAGGCCAAAAGCTGCAGGAGAACTGCTGGAGAGATCTCTAGTTTGCAAGCCAAAGGTTTCCAGGCAGAAGCCAGGAGGGCTTTATAAACCAAGTGAGTGGGTGGACAGAACAGCTCAGCCGTGTACGCAGAGGTCTCGCGCTTCACTGACCCTCCTGAGCACCAGATGCTGCCTTTAACGCACAGCTGGCTGCGGGAGGAGCCTGGCCATGTGCACAGAGAGGAGATGGAGCTAACATCCAGCCGGGAGCCTGGAGCTGTGGGCCACACCGTCCTGGTCCTGGCTGAGGACTGGGATCTTTTTGATCATGTCCCACACGTTGTACTGTACTTGGATGAATCATTTCCTGCCCCTGCCCTTTGTGCTCGCCGCATCATGGCAGAGCTGCCGTGGGACTGATGCTGAGCCGGCTGAGCTGTCTGTGTGCTCCTCAGGGTAAAGAGAGGGTCTTTTTGCCTCTCTCATTGTCTTCCTGTTTGTCTGCTCTTTTCTCACTGTGTCTCCCTTCATTCAGTCCTCACTCTGTGACATCTCTTTGCTTTCCTTGCTCTGGCAAGGCGCTGTCCTGGCGCTGCTCGCTCGGGGCTGTGCATCTAAACTGCTGTGTCATACTTCGTTATTAATGACCGGGAACCACATGACACAAACTTCTGGGAAGCTCAGGCAGATTCCAGGAAGGGGTCAAGGAGTTCAATAAACAGTTTTATTAGGGCTTGAATTGCAACCAAAAGGCTACACATTGATTTTTTTAATCAAAACTTTGTGAGTGTTACTTGAATGCAGAGATCCTGTGAATGGCAGTAGGAGCACACAGGGTTATCTGTTCTTCCTGCTGGTCTGTATGTCCCAGCTAATTCACAGCCATCCCTGATAAGGACACCTGAGTGCACCCTTCATTTCCACCTTTCCAGGGTGCTGGTACACTGTAGGGCTCTCTGGGCTTCAGCCCTAGGAGTGCAGCATAGTGGAAACGTCAGGCTCCTGCCTCATGGCCCTGATGGAGACTCAGACTGAGTGGACAAGTCCGAAACTTCCACCAGTATCTCACACGACTGTGATGCCCAGTGCAGGCAGGTCCCACGCCGCGGTCAGAGGAGAGAGAGCTGTCCCAGATGGGTGTATCCCATCAGCACTGCCCAGGGCTGTCGGTCAGGAGGACAGACACCATCTGGAGGAGCATTGCTGAGGGCAGGTTGGGAAGGGAGTGCGTGTGGACACGGCGGGGCCGAGTGGCTCAGCAGCCAGGTGGGCACGGCGCAGGCCACGGAGCACGGGGCACTAGCTGACTCTGTTTGCTGGCAGCAGGCCTGGCAGCTGAGGAAGTTGGTGCTCTGTAAAAAATAATTCTTCAGTAAATTGCCTTCGCTGAAGTAATTGCTTTTGCATTATCTCCACCACACACTTGTTAAGGCCAAGCTGCAGTTCTGTCTCACTGAATGTGCTTTTAATTAGTGCTTCTGGCACCATGTCTGTGTTCCCCTTTGCTGCCATCAGGCACTGTGAGCTGTCTAGCACAGCACATGGGATAAATTGATCATCTTGTTCATTCATCAGTTTATAGGTGTCAGAAGAAATGGGAACAGGAATTCATCTCCCTTTGAAAGTGATCCATTACAGTAAATATTCATTAACGAGCATTGCTGTTCCACTGATACTAATGAGTACTGAGGCACAGGAATTGCGAGTCCAAGTCAACTTGTTCTGAAGTAAAATTAAGGTGCATTTTGGCATTACTAGAAAGTGAAGCTTTGGCCTTCACTAGAAAGTGAAGGAACATGACCGAGTTGGTATTTGAAATAAACAGAGGAGCTAAAACTAGAGGGCAGGTTTGCCTCGTACTCTAATGATCTGTCCGTGGTTCAAAACCTTCAGTGCTAGGTTTTGCTGGCTGTCTCTGGTTTCTGTTGGCTGTTTGCTGCAAGCCATGTATGTACCTGTGTGAGAATGTTTAGCAGTTCTGGTTGTGAACAGACAGAAACATCATTTTCCCCCCAGTAGTACTGAACACACCAAAGCTCTGCACTGGGTCATTCCCTTTGGGGTAAAACACATCAAGTGCTCAGCAGAGCACACACAACTGCCCAGCAGTCTCTGATGAAGGAAGTGAAAAGCATTGCATCTCTTTGAAACAAACGGGGAATTTTAGGGAGGTAGAATGGAATTACCCGAGCTGGGATCCAACTTGAGTTAACCAAAGTTAACTCTTGCAAAAGCAGCCACAGATTTTCAGTGATCACACTGGTCAGAAAGTTCAGCCTGACCCCTTGGCCTGCGGGTGGCATTGCAAACACCCTGGTACGTCCTCCTGCAGGGAGGTGGGCTGGCTCCTGCTGACTCCGAGCAAATCCCTGGTGTTTGTCTCCAGAGCCACTTCCACACCACTTGGTGCTTACCAAAGCCTGGGCCTAAAATTTGCACCACTTGTCATCCTGTTCCAAGGCTCCTCATTAGAAAAGCTTCTCGCACATGGCATGCCCAGTCTGCTGATGCTGCTGGACGATGGCTGATATCTACAGCCATTCTGTGACATTTCTGCTCCAGTGCAGGTGATTTGCAGAGGCTGCTGAAGTTCTGGGGCACTGCAGAATCCTCCATAAACTTCACTTCATGTAAAAGATGCAAAAAGATATGCAAAAGTTGTTTTTTCATGCCAGACAATTTGCATCTTAGGGAATGCCTAAAGCTGTGACTGGCAGGTGCAACTGGCATATCCAGGCTCCTCTCAACTTCTCTGAGGTGGCACAGGTAACGGGAGAAATGGAAGCACTAACAGAGATTTGAGCTTTCCAGGTCTTTAAGTCTACTGCTCCTCTGGTTACTAGTGAAGGAGATGCAGCTCACGAGCTGCAGATCACCTTAAACAAAAGCACTGAATAATTTCTTTGCCCCAAATATGAACCATCTCCAATCAAACCATTGCATGTTTGCAGTCAGTCTCGCAGCTTCCGAGGATTTCTAGCCTCGTAGGAAACAAAGTACAAATAGTGTCAGAGTGACACGTCTTGGTTTTCTGTGCCTGTGTGCCCCGTGGTGTCTGTTCCATGAGTGTGAACTCCAGTGGGAGATTTTCCCACAGATAGGCATTTGCTGTTCTGTGCCATCTGCTTTCTGTGCTGTTGAGTGCAAGGTCACTGAAGCTCTTCCCTCCCTAGGTGCAGTCACAAAATCTCTTTTCTTTCTGACTGTGACAGTGAAACACAAAATATTAATACAATTTAGACCTCTGTCTTTAATCAGACGTGGGGCAAAGCTGCCAGTTGCTCTGCAATGGTGAAGAATTGATGGATAAAGACAGATGCGTGTAACATACACAAACATAGCGACATGAATCCCATGTCTTTGGGCAGTCAGGTTAAAAATCAAAAGCCTGGCAAGGGAGCCATGGCAGAACACTCTGCCAAAGGTGAAGGTGGTGTGAAAGTGGAGGAGATGGCAAAGCAAAATTGAGCATTTCTCTGGATAACTATTTCTCCCAAATTTTCAATTGAAAGTTTTTGACAGAGTTTATTTGTTGCAAAAAAAATTATATAAAATCAAACTTGATTCTATCACCAAAATGCTCATGGAAAGTCTTAGATCAAGCACAACTAGAAAGCTCAAGAAAGTTTCCAAGCAATAACCAGACCAGATGGGCAGATCTCTTTTAGCTGGAAAATGTAAGGGTCACCAGAAACATGACATGTGGGAAAAACAGGGATGGACTGAGGTGAAAGTTCGTAGGAAGGGATCACCAGTCAGTAACTTGCTTTGCATTTGGGTGACAGCGAAAAAAAATTACCCTCAGAAATTGTCCAAGCAACAGTGTCCTGTTTATATCTTGTGGTCTCATGAGTAACTGACTGGAAAAAAACAAGAATGAAAAGATAACAATTACAATAAAATTAAATTAAAGAAGGCAGTGACTCATTACAGAGCAGCAAAAACAAAAACAAAATCACTGAGGTCTCAATAACAACAGAAGAATCAAAAGGAAACACAGGAATGGCTAGACTGTTTTCCTTGTGCCCACAGTCAGCCACAGGGAGACAGGAGAGGAGTGGAACCTGTCCCAGTTCTTCAGTGGAAGGCAGAGGATACAGGGAAGACGAATTACAATACTGCAGGACTTTGGAAACCAGGTGAATGTTGGTGGGACAAAGCTTTCTCCTGAAGTGCCAAGGCATCACACTGGGACAGGCAGAGGAGTCGTCCCACACACACTCCTGTGTGTTGCACTGAGCAATATTGTCAGGCTTTAAAACGTGTTACCAATCAGGACCTGTCCATGGTCTCCGTCGTAGATTGGTGAGACTCAGGGCTAATCCCAGAGGAAGAGCAAGGCAAGAAACTCTGGAAACGTTTAAGCAAACTCCTTCCATTTCTCACGACTCTGCTGGGACAAGAGGTGAAGTTGGTGTGCTCCCCAGGCTCAGCAGTGCTGGGAGCTGTGCACCCCGAGCTCGAGGCTGGGCACAGGGATCTGCCGCGGGGAGCTGAGCCCTGCGCGCTTCCGCACCCGCTTTGGAAAAACCCTGAGAGGTTTATTTGAAGACATGTTATACCAAGGGACAGCTTGACTTTTCGAAGATGTGTTATACCAAGGGACAGCTTGACTTTTCCCAGCCATTTCACTGCCAATGCCAATGAGAAGCTGAAAAATTCAGGGTAGAATATCAACAGTCCCAAAGTGTGTGGTCATTGCTATTGGTTCACCTCTGAACAAATGTGATCTCTCTGCCTCTTTTGTCACATATTCTGGTGTTCTCATTGCCATGATCTCTGAGACACCCTTTCTGTAGTATCTGAAATGTGATGGAGAGGTGAGCACAGGGATCTTGGGACACATTTGGGATTATTTGTGGCAGTATACAGACCTTTGGCATTGCTGCAGTTGAAGGCTGACCTGCAGTTTCTGAAGCGTCAGAAATTCTGTGTCAGTACTTCTTGCTTAGTTCTGCTTTAGCATGGCACCAAAGAACAAAAGGCACTTTACAAACACAAACAATGAGTGTTCATTCCACTAATAAGGTAAAGTAGTATCTTGGAGGAAAACAAGACACAAAGCAGTGATTTCCCCACATTTGCTCTGGGAACCACTAGGAGAGCAATAAATAGAATCTAAATCTCCTGACTGCCTGTCCTGTGCTTCAGCCACGAGACCAGGCTCCATCTGACAGGCACTGATTTGTGGTGTGTGCATTGTTTTGCTGCACAGATGGTAAATCCTCCCGCAGAGTGAACAGCCCGAGCAGGAACAGCTGCAGACTCGTCTGTGCCGAGCCCCTCGCGCGGCGCTGGCGCAGGATCTGTGCCGATACCTTACACTGTCCTGCTACGCCGTGTTGTTTACAGCCCCATTCCCTGGAAGTCAGAGCAGCTTCTCACAGCTAGTCCTTCATTCTTGAAAAGACATGACTCCAGTATTTTTAACTGTTTCACACCAAGGCTTCTGGGACTGTTTGCTGCTGTTCTGTGCTTGGGTTCCTCCTGTCCTTCGGTGGGCATAAATGTTCTCCTGGAGTGCTCCTGGCACTATGAGGTTGGCAAGGAGCTGAGCTGATTTCACACTCACTTACCTTTACCAGGCTATACATTTTGACACTTGTAGGGCTGAACAAACACGTTCATCGTGAGTTCAGTTCTTTCACTGCCATGAGAGATGCTAACTAACTGAGCTGCCCATGGCCAGGGCACTGCCAGCTCTTCACCCATCCACACGAGCCTTTCTCTAGGGAGAAGTTGTCCCTTCAGTCAGAACAGCTCCTATGAACTATTTTTGTTGCCTTTGGCTTCCCTAGTCCTGGGCCACCAAAAGAATGGCACCCACCTCTCTCCTGTTGTGTTTGTGTCCATGGTACCAATGTTTCCTG
>NW_008677315.1:5869-14991 GCF_000695815.1 Acanthisitta chloris
AAGTTCCAATGATGCACGCTCTGCTTTTGATGAAAGTGTGCTGAATTTATACTTCTGCTCTAAAATAGCAACTAACCAACTGGGCTTAGTACTTTGAAATGTCACTGCCAGTGGCGTAACAGATGCTCACAATAAGCTGACAGCCCAGATTTTCCACTGAGGAGTCATCCCTGGATGCTGCTGTTGCAGCAGAATCTGTCAGTTCTCCAGCTTGCACGCTCTGCTTTTGATGAAAGTGTGCTGAATTTATACTTCTGCTCTAAAATAGCAACTAACCAACTGGGCTTAGTACTTTGAAATGTCACTGCCAGTGGCGTAACAGATGCTCACAATAAGCTGACAGCCCAGATTTTCCACTGAGGAGTCATCCCTGGATGCTGCTGTTGCAGCAGAATCTGTCAGTTCTCCAGCTCATAACTCTAAGGTAACCACCCTTTGCTATTCTCAGAATGCCAAAGATCGTGTCCCAGGTGATTAGAAACAGTTCATTAGGATTACCTGGCAACGTTCTCAGTTTGTTACCAGACCAATGCACTTAGTTCATTAGGATTACCTGGCAATGTTCTCAGTTTGTTACCAGACCAATGCAGCAGAATCAGTCCCTGTTTGAAGAGATTAGAAAATAAAGGGTGACAACAGAGGGGAAAAAAGTGAGGACGATTGGACTTGATGATCTTAGAAGTCTCTTCCAACCTCGGTGATTCTATGATTCTGGGAGCTTAGAGCTGTGAGCAATGTAGAAGTTTTCTGAGAGGTTAATGAAAATTCACTGGAAAGCACCACACTCCAAAACCAGAGGCTGAGTTCACATCATCTGCTCTGACATATGGTCAGTTCAGCATGAACAAGAGGGATGGACTGAGTCAACCTATTCCAGCTCTTCCAGAAAAGGATCCATGAGTTGGCGTGCTGCCAGGCTGAATATCTAGGGAGCAAAGAGGAGTGTTCTAGCAAGAACCTTCACCCCTGGTTTCTGGGACTCTAGGAAATCCAAGCTAAGGAACTCTGGGCAGTATATGCTCCCACACGTGGACAAGAGCTGCAGCAAGAAACGTGCAAAGGTTGACCTTGATGGGACAGAATGGCTGAAGAAAGAGGCATAAAGGAGGACAGAGGATCTCCTCAGACAGAGCAGCTGAAGGAGCAGGATAACAGCAGCAGCTTAAAGTTATCACAGAACAGTTATTATTCACCAGTGCTACACACTGTGAAGCTTTTTGATGTCTGCACAGCTCGGACCTGGAAAAGCTGCTGAGCTTCTAGCTGCAAGGTTAACTCATCTTGACCCCCAGCTTGGCCAAAGCCTGTCCTTAAGAGCTGCTAAGCTTCTAGCTGCAAGGTTAACTCAGCTTGATCCCCAGCTTGGCCAAAGCCTGTCCTTAACCCTGACATGTTTGAAACTTCAGCAATAAAGTGTAATAAACAGAGACCATTTGTTTCAAGTATCAGCATAGACAAAACGGGCCAGCAAAACGTCAGAATCTCTGTTCACATAAAACTGTCTCTGCTAAATGGAGTGCTTAGCAAATGAGTCTGACTACCAGAGCATAGGATGTGTTACACCTTGCAGATATCAAACCTGTTGTTTTCAGCATCTCCCTGCAGTTTGTAATGGGCTTACACCACAACAAACTCCTCCAGGCAGTGAAACTGGTACACACGTGCATTTTGCTAAGCAAAGAAAGCTGCACTGCAGAAGTGTTTTGTGACAGGGTATCGGTGTTTGCCGAGCCTTTCACCAACACACAAATGCAATGGACACCAATATTTATAACTGGCATTTGTGTTCCAACAAATATTCTAGCACAGTGCAGAACTCAGAGCAAGTGCAAGAGCTGCCCTGTGCTCCGGCACGCTGAGGAGTCACAAGGGTGCCCAGTGAGCTGGGATTTGGTTCTCTGCAGCCCACAGGAACTGGAGCTGTTTGCAGCAGAACTGATTCCTGTTGTCTCCAAGGCAAACAAGTCAGAGGAGAGGGGAGAAGCAGCAGGCACACATCAAGTGGTGTTTAAGCAGCTAGCCTCTGCCAAGGGAAGATAAGGGGAAATGAATTAGCTACTCTGGAACCAACTCCACTTCTTTTTCTTAAATAGCTTCGGCTTTGTGCCTAGTGAAAGCACATCCCTGCTTTGGATGCCTTGTTTCCGTTCCATGTCAATTTTCTAGGCTAAACTAATTTGCTGAGGCTCTGCTAACGTCCCTGCCAGAGGAGCTTCTACTGCTCTTATCTTTATTTACTCAGAAACATTGTGACAGTGTATTTTAGCTCTCTCTTCCTTTCAAATTATTTTCAGCATCATTCCTCATCTATCCCAAAAGCTGCTTCCAGCACAGGGATACGTCTTAGCAAGAGGATAATGCAAATCCAGCAGTAAGGTCCTAGACACATGTTGCACAGTGAAGATAACAGAGCACTGACTAGTTGGTGACCCCAACCAAGTTCCCAAATTTGTGTCAGTTGGCAGGCTGGAATGCCAGCAGCATGGCAAAGCAGCTGTGGGTGCTGTGTGAGCACTGTCTGAGGGAGCACTGTCACAGGGAGCACCCTGCCAGGGGTGTTGTGTGAGCACTGGCACAGGGAGCACCCTGCCAGGGGAGCTGTGTGAGCACTGGCACAGGGAGCACCCTGCCAGGGGAGCTGTGTGAGCACTGCCACCAGCCCTGTCACAGGGGAACACTCTTGTGCAATCCTCACATGCTGCAGCCTCCAGAGCAGAGTTTCCTCCCCACTGCAGCCCAGTCATACTCACTTCCTGAGGTTCTTCTACTGGGAATTTCCAGCCTTGTGAATGTTGACTCCCCTTTATCCAATGTGCTTTTGAGCTCTCCAAGCCTGGCAAGAACCTGTTTTTCAGCTGGCTTTCTCCAAGAAACCTGGGTTATAGAACCTAGGGGTTTATGTCCTCACTTTTTTGGTAAAATCAACTGTTGAAGTGTTTTACTGACAACCACGGTACAGGTGACCTGGTCTCTCTTTCCAGTGTCCTGCTAGTGTGTGGCCACAGGCAGCTCGATGGAGTGAGCTTCATGCTCCACTCCCTTCTCCCCTTTATGTGTTCCCACTGCAAGATCAGGAGCTGAGCATTTGTCCTTAGTGCAGTGAGCTCCTTTTGCTGCCAGGAAGAGAATGGAACAGAATCCCTAGTTCAGCATACTTTTGACATGAATACAGGTGTTAATCCAGGAATCCTTGACAAAAAGTAGGAACTGTTGCTTTAGCCTTATAAATGGATGTAATCCCACTGAAATGAAGACAATTCATCCCAATGCAGAACTAAATGTACACACTCTGCTCTTTTAGGATCAATACCATTAATTAGTA
Source organism: Acanthisitta chloris (assembly GCF_000695815.1). Taxonomy (NCBI): domain Eukaryota; kingdom Metazoa; phylum Chordata; class Aves; order Passeriformes; family Acanthisittidae; genus Acanthisitta; species Acanthisitta chloris. The sequence goes on from NW_008677315.1 coordinate 9,192, forward strand.
CTGTGTTTTTGCTAATAATTGTCTAAGACCCTGATCTCGTAATTTTGACAGCAATCTCCTTGGCATAAATATACTAAGGATTTGGCTTAAATGTCAGTGTTGGCCAAATCAGGGCCCTAGGCCATACATGCTGGGGAGTCAGGTCCTGCCTCTGCTTTGCTGTTCCGTTCAGAGCAGCAGCAGCCCAGAGCCCTGACTAGGACAAGAGATGCTGCTGAAAGACAAGCAGTATTAAAATAAAAGCTGCTCTGTAGCTCAGGGTTCTTTTGCCTTTGGCCTGAAAGCCTGAGCCTCAATTCTCCTGCCAAGCCTTGGAGCTCACACCCCATGGACACAGGCACGTGGCTTTTTCCCATCGGTTTCATCAGAATAAAACTGTTTTGTGGTTTCTCGTTATAAACTCTTTACAGCAGCTAATTACTGTTGGCACAGAGTTAACCACCAGTTGTACAAGTGAAATTTTGCTCAGCTTTGGATGCTGGCTGCACTCATAGCATGGTAAAAGGAACGTGCTGCCCAGTTGTGTGTGCTACTCAGCAGATGCTCTGCTAATGCAGGATCAATCTCTCTGCCCATCAGCCACAGGTTAAAATTCCTCTTTTTAACTAAACAGGGAGTAAAGCGCAGTGTCCTCGTCAACACTGGAGTCAAACAAACTCCATTCTAATGCTGAAGGCTGCAAGCAAACTGCAGCAGCCTGCAAATGCCATGGCATGTGTACCTGAGTGTCCACTCTGCTCTGTTGCAGCGGCACGTGTGGTGTGGAAGGCTGTGTGGAAGGACATGCTTTCAGGCTGGTTAGCCTGCTCAGTCCTGAGCACCTGTTTTTATAGCACCTTGAATAGTTGACTGTGAAAGGGAAGGTAAAGACCTGTCCTGTGGAGACCAATACAGCCTGTGAGGTTTGCATTTTATTTGTGGGAGAATAATTCAGCAGGGTCAATGGGGCATCAGTTTACAGGATGCCCTGGCTCCACTGATGAGTAATCTGCTAATTAATAGCTTTGGAAATGCTGCCAAGATCCTGCCAGAGGGATTGCAGCACAGCAACAGACCTCACTCAGCTCCTGAGTCGATATTCACAATAGCAGTTGGGATGAGCAGAACACCCTCTTACTGTTCCTTCCAGTCTATTTTCTAGGCCAAAAGATGTTAGGTCTTGTATTTGTCCTCAAGTATAGATCTTCAATTTTGTATTCCTGGCATCACGAGTCTCAGCAGCCAAAAGACAGACCTGGCTGTGTTTAAGCAAGATCTCAGTGTTTGCAAAAGTAGTAACAAAAATGCACATAATGAGAGTTTCCTCTCTGGCCAAAGGAATTTAACACACAAACCTGCACACTGTGTCTTTCAGCCTAAGAAGTCTTTGTACTGAAGCTGAGGTTACAAAGCACCTGTCTGTGTAGGAAACAAGGAGTTTGTGCATGGTGGTCTCTTGCTGTTCTTAGATCTAAAAGGCAATGCTGATCCAAACCAAATCTGTCAGTGAGACAGACACTTGCAGGATCTGTTTTAGTGAATTCCAAGTTACGTTGCCAACTGCTGTCTCCCCAGGGCCTGGAATATTGGGAAAGTCTGTCCTAAATCTGAAAGTTAATGTAAACCCCCCAGGCCCTTGTGCAGTATCCTCATTAGGAACTGATCCTGCCTCCTTGTAGGCTGCAAACTCTTGCTGTTCAAATTGCCTATTTCATGGTTATCTAATGCTCTCCATCTGTAGCTAACTGTCCCAAAATAGTTATGGGGAAAAAGGTATCATTACTTTGAGAAGTTTTCTTGTTTGGGCGTAGTGAGCTCAGGAAGGCAGAGAGGTAAGAGGAGGATGAGCCCTGGGAAAATTGAGTCTATACTCAGCGAGTTCTGCTGGATCCATTCACATTCTCTGGAACCTACTGGACCACTTCTTTCCTCCTTAAATAGTGGACATGGATCAAAGGCCCTTATGGAAAACTTTTCATTTTTTATCATCAAAGTGATATCTTTTCCTTGCTTCTGTCACCCTCAGGAAACCTGTTACCCAATTCTGGGTGCCATTTGAGGAAGCAAAGATGAAGTAATTTCTGCTGGATCCATTCACATTCTCTGGAACCTACTGGACCACTTCTTTCCTCCTTAAATAGTGGACATGGATCAAAGGCCCTTATGGAAAACTTTTCATTTTTTATCATCAAAGTGATATCTTTTCCTTGCTTCTGTCACCCTCAGGAAACCTGTTACCCAATTCTGGGTGCCATTTGAGGAAGCAAAGATGAAGTAATAGGCAGCAAGAGGGGATGTATGACACTGCACTGAGAAACCTCATCTCTGAATAAAGCAGGTTCCGTAAATGTTCCCCACAGCAGAGGGACCACTGGATGCTTCCCTGACTGAAGTTCCTTTCTGGACACTTTCCCCACTTAGTGTTTGTTCTCCTGCAACAGCAAGGAAATGAAGAAGAGGAAGGAAAAGAGGCAATGAACACACATCTAGTGAGGGAGGGGGCATATTAAGGTACTAGAGGTACCCTTAGAACTTATGCAACTGGCCTGTGCTCAGCAACCAGTGTCCAAACAAGGCTTAGAGGCAGTTTTCCTGTTAGACAAGAGCCTTGAGAAGGAAAGGAGAAGTGGGGCCCTTTGGGTTACAGGAAATCAGAATGGACCAAGCAACGCCCTGCCCAGACAGCACAGGCCCTGCCTTGCCCTTCACCTCCCCTGTGGGTCTGGGTGTTGTTCAGCACCAGCTAATGATGGGGATCTTTGTCCCAAGTGAAGCAATCTGAAGACCCATTCCTTTTGTGTGACTTGCCCAGAGCCCTGGGGGCAATTCCAGGGACCAGTTTTTCAGCCTGTTCACACTGTTATTTTGGTAAATAAGAGTCTAATAAGGCAGAAACTTGCTCCAAACAAATGATAGCAAGGGGCAGACCCCCTTCCCCACAGGGAGAGGAAGCAGTGCTGCTGGGCCAGGGAGCCTGGCCTGGTGTCCCCTCGCATCCCTGGCCGGGAGGAATCTCTCCTAGGCATGAGGAGACCCTTCAGCTCGTGTTATATCTAGACCTTGAGGACTTTTGGTGTATGAATCACCTCTTGCTCTGGACCTCTGGGCAAGATGAAAAGCCTTCCCTTCTCTCGAGGTGAAGCTGTACACAGTGGGTTTGTGGTGGCTGCTGTAACCATACTTTTGAATGGCTAATCAGATCTTGCTTTTTTTCCCCCCTAAATTGACATTACTTTTACGCACTATTGTATTTTTGCCAAGTGTCTGAGCTTTCCAAGTGCTATGACTATCAGGCCCAAAGTAAACAATCCTTCTTTTCCCCTTGCATATTTCACCACAAAGTTTGAAATGGACCTGCAAACACACCTGGAGAACCACTGTCAAGGGAAAAGGTGTCAAACCTTGTATTCTCAGTGAATTCTCAGATCTTTTTGTTATTTAATTGTGTTGACTATAGTAATTCTTTGAAGTTGTTGCTGTATTTAGTTGCCAGTGTCAGAGCTGATGTTTCTGGGCCTGAAGGACAACTTGGTTTTCACAGACTCTGGTGTATTGTGTGGTGCTTGGGCTCCCTGCTCAGTGCGAGGGAGTCTGCTGAATTGAGGGGCTGTGGTTTGACAGGAACTCATTGCAGCTCCAAGTTTCTGATAGAAGAGATCAGTTTTGCATGCAGCTAGAACACAAGCCAGCCTTTTCTCCCAGTGGAGCCTGTAGGGCTGAGCTTCATCCTGGGAGTGGTCAGCACCTGCTCACTGAAATGGTTCTATATGATCCTGGTGAGACTGGAGAACACCCCCGGACCAGCTGAGCACACGTTGGGTTCACTCCTGTGCATTAATGTGCTGAGGAGTCCAGTTGTGCTGGGTGCTCTCCAAACACCCAGAGCCACAGCTGGTCCCTGACCAACAGGTTCCATGAGCGTGGGCTTGTTTGTGCACTAGGGAGACACATGGGGGTTTCTATATGTGTCAGCCCCAGCACTGCCACTCAACTGACTCAAAGGCTCCCGCTGAGTGGGTGGATTTTTACAGAAGGCCTGGCTGATTTTTAGACCATTAGTAATGTGTAGTTGAGGGAGATAAGGTAATGAACAGCATGATCCAGACTCACGCTGCAGAGTGCAAAGAGTTCAGCTGCAGGAGTTAAGAAAGAATTCTTTTCTGTCTGTGCCATTGCACAATAGCAGAGGTGCTTGAGTGGGGGGCTGGCCGTGCTGTGGGTTGCAGCAGGAGGGAGGATATCGGATGTGCTGTGGTTTATTGGTGACCAGGATGGAAAATACATGTCTTCAGAAGTGGGAACTGTGTAACTAGTCCTGGACAGGGAGCCTTGCCCTGCAATTCCTAAACAGCCAAGGAGGAGCACTGAGAGAATAGCTGCAGCCTGGGAACTGTTCTGCAAGGGCAGGAGTCTGTTCCCTGCTCTCTGTGCTGAGAACGAGCAGCACTGTCTGTGAGGGCTGGGCCGAGGTGTATGGAGCAACTTTGGTGTTTGTAAGCACTTCAGATGAGGACAAAAGAGTATAAAGAAACTGATCGTTTATTACCTGGATAACTCTCCCTACACTAACTATTTTGCAAAAGCAAGTTCCTTTGGGGTACTAGTTCATTTAGTTACTGCACCCAGTACTGTGTAGACCCCAGACTTCTCCACCGGCTTTGGCTACCCCAAACACATCAGCCAATACTCCTGTCTGCACACAGATATACACAGGGGCTCTATCCCCGTATACACTGTTACAGGACAGGTTTTCTCGAAGTTAGATTAGAGCACAGTGCAGGTAATTAAACCGTGATCTCTATACAAATTAAAAGGGTTGGTGCAGACTTGAAGCTGGAAGCCCAATTACAGTAATTTCGGTGCCTGCATAACATCAGGCAGCAGCGCTGAACCCCGGGCCGTGTTGGGGATGTGTGAGTGCTGCTTGCACATGCAAATGTGATGCTTACTCACCTCCCGACTGCCTTTGAACCCCCGCGCTGCAGGATCCCTGCGGGAATGTGCCCACACTCCAGGGCTCCGAGGTTTTCCAATGGTTTGGGGACCACTACCTGAAAAGTAAGACTCTCCTTCCCGTTTCCTGTTAAGCCCGGCCAGATCCGAGCAATATGCAGCACGCAGCTGAACAGATGCATTTCCTTTTCCTAATTCCCAGACCGTGCTGGAGCAGCACTGGAATGCTGCAGCGCTCCGGGTCGTGGCAGCTACAGACTGTTCAGTTTGGTACTGACTCGCTCGCTACTCACTGTAACTTCAGCTCTGTGAGCTGTTCCACGACCAGTTCATCCCACCCCTGTGATCCACTCCAGACTGCTGACCCATCCCGGGCAGTGTGGAAGGTGCCTCGATCCAGTCACGATGTGTTTGAGCGTATTTTGGATTTTAGTGTTCACCCTGTTCCTTCCCTTGTGATAAGGGGAATGCTTGCCAGCGCACTGTGTTTTTTGCTCGCGGTCGGGCTCGGGGTGAGGAGCGCGGCAGGCTCAGCGCTGGGGCTCGCCCGGCTGATGGCAGCGCCAGGACTGACACACTGCCTTGTTTCTGAAAGTCTGATCTCAACATCAGCTGGGAAAGCAATGTGATTCCAAGTGACTGCTTACGACGTAGGTCAGTCGAATGCAAAAGTGAAAGCAGATGTAGCATGAGATTCCCACGTCTGCAGGGGGAGGGGATGTCAGCCTGCAAGAAAAGCCCCACAACTCATGTGTGACTCGTGTTTTCCGCTGAGCAACAAACGCTGCCATCCTGCCTGGATGGGAAGCGGCGCAATCCGAGCGCTGGCGTAGGTGTGAGAGTGCCACTGGATGCAGGGGCTGGAAGC
>NW_008677316.1:0-2482 GCF_000695815.1 Acanthisitta chloris
GTTGGCCGTAGGAGTCATGACAAGCTACCGACCTCTTCTGCAAGCCATCCCCACAGGTGACAGAACAGGCCTCCCAGCCTCCTGCTGCCCACTTGTAGGAAGGACGTTTGTAGCTCGGCCTCCCGCTGTCCAAGCGGTTGGACAAGCTGAGCACGCTGTTGTTGAGGTCTGGTGGGGGTTTGCCCTCCTTCTTGTAGGAGGACTTGTCCTCCTTGCTCTCCTTGGGAAGGTAGAAGGAGTAGCGTACCCGAGGAGGAGTCATCTTGCCCACAGAGAGCACCTCCAAAGTCAGGGGTTCCTGGATGGGTTTGAAGGCCTGGAGGCTCTCCACGGCGGTGCCGGTGCCGCTGTAGCGCAGGACACTGCCCTTCACCATCAGGTCCCTCTCCACGGCCGAGACGATGAAGTGCCCGTTCAGGAGATACTTGCCCTGCGCGTTCTTCAGCGCCAGGTAGTTGTCATCACTGATGAGCCCTTTGTAGCCGCGCTGACGGATGTCGATGTTGGAGGCACCCGCAGGGATCACCACCACGAAGTTGTAGCCGTGCCTGGAGGAGAAGAGCAGCAGGCCAAGACATCAGGCACAGGGACATTGTGCTACCACGTGGCTTTAGCCTGAAGCTCTGCAGCTACAGCCCTGAGATCCTCCCACCCTGACAGTTGTCTCTTCCTTCCTGTGAAGATCATTGTCAATCTCCTCCCTGTGCTAAGTTTTGTCTAGGCTGATGTCACCCAGATACAGGAAGATACTTCAGCTCCTCTGGCTCAACAGTACTCCATCAACAGAAGCCAACAGGACATAAACGTGTCCTGCTTCTCCTTCAGAGCCAACCCAGGTCTCCATGCAGTGATGTACACGAGGACCAGCAGATTTTGCCCACGATGGACTTAGCCCTTGTCACTAACTCCAAGACCTTCCTGCATCCCCCACCCCAGAAGGCAGAGCTGGGAGAGGGGTAAGCACACGTGGTCACTGAACACTTACATGGGTTTGGTGAACAAGCCTGAGACCTTCTTGCAGCTCTTGTTGTCTCCTCCACACACACTACATTTGTCAAACTTCTTCTTGGAGCCCAACTTGCCATCACAGCCTGCCTTGATGCATTTTCCCTGGACACAGACCGAGGTGGAGTCCGGGGAACAAGGAGTGCCGTCCACAACCTGCACCAGGGTGAACAAACAAGCTGCTGCATTTCCCTCTACCGATACCCAAACCTCCCTGAGATGCAACCATCCAACCCAAACCCATCTGCCAAGTCCTGAGGAGATGCTAGTGGGCACTGTGTCACCTTTTGCTCATGCTTTGCTTTGCAGTTGGGATTTATAGGGTCTCTGAGAAGAGATAGATGGGATTACATCCCTGTTCTACTCCATCTCCATAATTCCCTGCCCTATCTGTTGCAGGGAACAGGCTGCACAGAGGACACAGCCACCACCACCCTGCTCAGCCCCATGTCTGGATGCCCACCCTGTCCTGCACATCACTTCCCCAGCACAGCAATTATCATCCTCTATTTCAGACCTCTGGGAATATCCCAGAGGCACTTTTACAAACCCAGAGGAAGACGCTCCATGGACCAACCCCAGCCCTGAGATATAGCAGCAGACACGTCCAGGCTGATTCATACCAGCCTGATGGATTCTCCTCCTCCACCACCTCATCTAGCACCATCCACCCACCAGCCAAGGAAAATTCATTCCTTTCCAGGCACACTGGAGTCATCCCCCAGCCAAGGGTGTCTCACCAACCTTGGGTGCCAGCACGTAGAAGTATCCTGTGCCATTAGCCCGGCAGATGAGCTTGCACTTGTCCCTGGGTGAGACACCAGAGTATTTGGGGACCCAGGACACCGAGGCAGTGAGGCGGTTGGTGCTGTGACTGTATCCGTTGAAAGCCTCACACTGCTCCTCGCGGAAGCTCTTCCCTGGCACTGGAAAAAATAAGGATGTGCATGGGTTGGGGGACCAGCCTGGACCTATAAATCCCATTTTAGGGGTAGTTATGGCCCAAGCTGAGCTCCAGCCCCTCACCTGAGGCGGGGCAGGGCTCCAGGTTGCAGGAGCGGTACTTGACGCGGATGCCCTCGCAGTAGGAGCCGCCGTTGGCCGGCACAGGGTCTCTCTTGGCCAGCTGCACGCCACCGCCGCACGTCCGCGAGCACTGCCCGTAGGGAGCCCACTTGGCCCAGCCACCATCCACCTGAGGGGATGAGGAGGAGGAGATGTTACATCCCCTTCACCATCTCCACACTTGGAACCATCCCTTTGCAAGCAAAACTGCTGGATATCCCCAAATGTGCCTGGGCTGGCTGGAGCGGAGCAGCATCCTCCTTCCCTGAGGAATATGTGGAACCCAAGGGACCTCCAGCTCTTTTCAGTGAGTCATAAAATTTTAAGGGGTTGGAATGGACCTTGAAGATCATCTAGTGCCTGGGCAGGGACACCTCCCACCAGAGCAGGTTGCTCAAGGTTTTAACAAACG
>NW_008677316.1:2816-8681 GCF_000695815.1 Acanthisitta chloris
GCTCTCTCTAAGGGAAGGTGCTCCAGTGCTCTGATCAGCTTTGTGGCCTCCTCTGGACTTGCTCCAACAGTTGGTTGTTCTTCCTTCACATCAGTGTCCCCAGCACCAGGATTGCTCCACCAACACCCACTCACAGCAACCCTGCAGGGTATTTTGGGGCTCCCAGCACAGGTACTCACCCTGTACTTGCTGATGTTGTGCCTCTCCACGCAGGAGCCCTTCAGGCAGAAGCGTCCGTCGCCGCAGCCGGTGCCGTCGGCCCAGGGGAAGTGGCGTGTCTGGCACACGACCTGCCCACGAGCCTTCCCCGTGCACCACAGCTTGGCACAGTACTGCATGTAGGGGCAGGGCTTGGAGCCCACCCCAAAGGCCAGTTCACACTGCTGGTTCAGGCTGTAGCTCGTCCCCGGCAGGTCTTCGGGCAGCGGGATGGGTTTGGCAGGCTGGTCCAGCAAGCAGTCACCTGCAGAGTGGGGATCAGGAGTTCATCAGGTCCTGGATGGGTGTATGGACCAGTGTGGGGAGGGAGAGCATTGCTGTGGGGAGGTGAGTGAGGGATGGCTGCTGGGAATTTGACCAGAGCTATCCAGGTGCTACCCCAGGGCTGCCCTCACAGTCAACTGCATCCCAGACCCAGGTGACATCATCTCTTGGTGACTATAGAGCTATGCCAGCAGCCTCAGTGCAGACATGACTTCTGGGACACTCCAGGAGGCCCCAGGCACTGCAGCAATGCTGCCAAACTCTCCCTTTTCTGCTGAATTTGTTTGCAGAGCTCTGCAGCCCACCAGTCTCTCCCAGCACCCAGCCCCAGGCACAGACCCTGCTCCCACAGGACACAGGTGGAGGGTGAGGGGCACAGGAGGACTCACCGTGGCCACTGTCCAGGAAGTCAGTGATGATGGCAGCACTGCAGGCTGACCAGGGGTTGGCACGGTCGATCTGGATGAGGGTGGGGGACATCATGTGGTTGGTCTTCAGCTGGCCAAAGACCTCCTCACAGGCCTTCACGTTGTCATGGGGCATGTTGAAGACGTGGCCTGGGAGTGGGATAAGGGGAACAGCATGAATAACCCCACTTGGAACAGGTCTCTCAGGTTTTTGCCATAGGGGAAACTGAGGCACAGAGTGGGTCAGACCCTTGCAATGGCTGTGGGGCAGCCCAGGAGAGCCAGGGAGCTTTCCAGCTCTCTCCCAGATGCTTTGGGGATGTGGAAAGCACAAGGGGAAGGAAGGACAAGGGAAATTGTGAAGAGAAGATGATTCCAACACTCTCCCCCTCCTTCCTCCTCCTCCTCCTCCCAGAGGTAGGTGTGCCCTCTGCCTGTAATTTCGGGTCTCCTGAATCCTGGAAACACAGCCATGGTAGCAACCACAATAGTAAAGCCTTTTGCTTCCTCAGCAGCCCTTTCCCACCTGGCTCAGGGGTGTCTCATGCCCCAAGGTGGAGTTTCCTCATCACCGGATACTGGTTATTGTCTCATCTTCCGGAGGCTGAAACCAGGGCTATTTTGAACCTTGCCAGCTCCTGAAATTCCTGCCCAGAGGAAGAGGAGAGGAGGGAGCCTTACCCAGCTCGTGGGCGGTGGTGAAAGCCGAGGGCAGTCCATCGTCCTCGATGACGGAGCAGCTGCGCTTGGGGTCACACATGGTGCCCACATCTGCCATCCCCAGCGTGTCACAGGTGGTGGCACCACACAGGTCCTGCCAGGCACAGAGGGAAGGGGTTAATCCCAGGGGAAGTATGGGAATTGTGCTTCCCCATCCCTGGGAGCTGCTGAGGAGGAGAAAGCCCAAAGGGCTGGAGACCACACCAGGCTGTGGAGGCAGGAAACCTCAATCCTGAGCCAGACTAGGCTGCAATGGTGTGTTTGCATTTAGCCCTGGCACCAGGGATGTGGGTAGCATCCTCCCATGCCTTCAGCAACAGCTTTTCCCACCCAAACAGCTCCTCCAGACAGGGTGTTGCTGGTTTCAGAGGAGCCAGTCTGGCTCCCTTTTGCAGCATGAGCTCAAGGACCAGAAGGCACCTGGCCTTGGGCTCATTGCTGACCCATGTCTCAACTTCTTCATAGGAACAAGAAGCCCCTGAACCAGGTCCAGAGGTTCCTAAGGCTGAGGGAAGTGCTCCTGCCTCTCCAAGACACACTGCAGCCATCCCCTGAGGAGCTAGCAAGCCCAGCTGATCAAAGGAGGAATCAACCCATCCTTCCACACCCAAACTGAGGATAAGCAAACCCCACAGAGATGCTGTGCTGGAAGAGAGGATGGGAATGGTCTCATCACAGGTGGACCTGCTCTTCTTCAGGATCCAAGGGGCTTGTGCAAATAAAAAGTGCCTTTCAGGTGCTGCAGTATGGCAGTGGCCTTGTCCTCAGGTGCTTCTTTCCCCTGCTGGGGTCTTTTGGTGGCTTGGGCTGGCTGGAGCATCCTTCCCATCCCTCGGTGCTGTCCCAGAGCTTCCAGGGAGGCCACGCCGGGGGCAGGGAGCTGCTTTCCACATGCAAAGCAAACGTAAGGGACTCGCTGGGCGCTCCCATGCTATAAATAAGTGTGATTCATACTCAGCACTCGCCCAGCCAAAGTGCCTGAGTTGCTCAGAATCCTGCAGGAGCTGCTCTGCCAACATTTCCAGCAAGGTTTCCAAGCTGAAGGCATTCCCGGTGCAGGCAGGTTCAGCCGTGGGTAAATAACAGTCCCGATGACTTCAGAGAGCCCTGGCCAGGGCTCAGATGGCTTTAACAGGAGACCTGTGGCTACAGAGTCTGGAGGCACAGGCAGGACTGTGATCTCCAGAGAGGTGAGGTGAAGAAACGTCTGGGTCTGGGCTCCTGGTGGAAAACCCCATCATCAGCTGGGCTCAGCGCTTTGCTCTGCAAGTTTTCTCCATCAGCTGGGACCACGCTGCATCCCCAATCCCACTGTGCATCTATGCTGGCAGGGACAAGCAGGTGGCAACCTCAAACCCCCATCCATGGCCACCACCGATGGGCATGGAGTGAATGGAGGTGCTGACGAGCCCAGGAGCAGTGTCCTCTGTCCCAAACCACCACCAAGAGCAGTGCCATCACCACACTGAGCCAACCCAGGGATGCAGCTTGCCCGAGCCCCCCTGCCCATGCTCCCCCCAGCACTGGGGGTCTGGGGGTAAAGAGAGAGATGACATAGCATCACAGGGAAGAGGTGGCTGCTCGTGGCTCTCTGCTCGCGGCGCTTTGAAGAGTTTCCTCGCTGGCGCAACAGCTTTTGGCTCATGGCCCAACACCTGCACTGACACACTGACCCACTTCTCCCTCTGAACCTCGCCGGACGGGATACACAGTGAGTGGCTCTTCATCCAGTGAGCTTCCCCTGACTCCCCACCACAGCCTCCTTGGGGCAGCCCAGGGGTGCCAGGCAGCACCTTGGGGCTTAAATGAAGGGTGACAACCCCCCAAAAACACCTTGTCCAGCCTTGCTGGGCATTGAGCCTGCTCAGGATGGGAGGCAAAGCAAGGATGGAGCTAGGGAGGGGAGGAGAGAGAAATGGACGAGGTTTAAGGTGGGAAAGTAGCATGCAAAGGGTCATCTCTGCCTTTGCACGGTGTGCTCACCATCACCACTGCCAGCAGATACAGGGAGGATGTCCAGCACCCCAAGGGGCTGCAGGCAAACTGCTCACAGCACCCTCAGCACTATCCTGCCAGCCTGACCTTCCTCTGTGGGACCTTCCAAGGCTTTTCTTCATCTGTTCTGAACTTCTTGAGATGTTCTGCAGGTCAGTTCAGTGGATCCTTGTGGCTCGTGCATTAATTCACCTGCCCCCAGACCAGCTCTCCCTGCCATGGAGGCTTCCCACATGCATCCAAAGCAACTCCAAAAAGCTGAGCCTTGAAATATGGAGTTTCCACATCCTCTTGCAGCATCTGCCACACACTAGGCTGCAGCCAGGTGTTCCTTCATGCAACATCCTTCGATTTTACAGCAGAGCAAACATCTGCTGGTGAGACATCACAATCCAGGATGGGTGGGAAGAATGGCCAAGCCCTTTGCTGTGGTGTACAAGGATATTTCCAAGAGGCAGGAGAGCAGCTGAAGGTTGGATGCTCTGCAGGACCCTCCTGCACTGGCTCAGGTGGGAAGGGGCATCTGCACCCACCAGATGATCAGGACTGAGCTCCCCAAAGGCAAATCCACCATCCAGCACGACCGAGGTTGGGAGGGAGCAAAGCCAAGCAGGAGAGGACAGCCCCATCCATCAGCAGCTCATTGACACAACTGGAAACTGCCTATCAACTGGGCTGGAGGTGAAATTTAAGTCGGGGGCTTATGTAACAGCTTTTTGGCAGGGAGATAAGCTTTGGGGTGTCAGGGGAGCACAGATGGATGCACTCAAGGAAGGCAGATGTCTCCTCCACTGTGTGCCTGTGCACTGAGCTTGCTTTGGGATTTCAGGAATGGATGGTTTAGCAATGTGTAAAAAATGCAGCCCAGCCATGACCTGCAGCTTTCAAATCACTGAGACCGACTCTGTCCCACGTGCAGCTCTGGTGACCTCACCAGGTTTCCACCAGCGATGGAGCTGGCTCAGCCCTGCAGGGGTGTCAGTGATGTCCTCCTCTTTGAGCTGCCCCATGCAAGCAGGAGCTGCTCCAGCAGCCTGGGCTTCAATCCTGCCTGTGCTCCTGTGGGATTTACAGCTGGCCTGGGGTGGGGGGACAAGAGCACGGGCAGGACAAGGTCTTGCACGTCCTGCACAGCATCATTGCTGCTCTGCACAGCATCATTCCTGCACTGGGCCATTGTCAGCCCGTGCTGACCCCAGACTAGGGGCAGCTGAACTGAGCTGGATGCTATATCCTTCCCACCCAGTGCTTGACTTGGCAAGATGTTTTAGGAATGGTCTCCCTGCCGTTGAGGGGAGTTGCTGTCCTGCCCCAATCCAAAAACATTTGGCCAGGGATGGAGGAAGGAGAAGACACAAGTAGCCTTTGCTGCCAAAGCCTGCTGCAGTCAGGGGAAGACGTGACAGTCCAGTCCAAACTGGGCTCATCCTCCTCCCATCCCATAGGCAATTTGGGGATGCAGCACTGATGTCCACAGTGCGACAGGACCTCAGGGCAGAGGAGGAGCACTGCGGGGAGGCTGTGGGAGCACTGTCACTACTTCAGAGTCACCCAGTTTATGGGGGTGGAGGATGCAGAGCTCATCCCACACACCACGGAGCCTGCAGAGCCTGTGCCAAAGGCAGCTCAATCCCCTCTCCCATCACAGGGATGCAGCCAGCGGTGGGAGAGGCTTTCCCCTCTCCCCCCAAGGGCTGTAGCACTGGCTGCATCTCTGGTGCTTCTCTTCCAGCCCTGAACTGGGTTCATGCAGAGCAGCCAGCGCACAGAGAGTGGTCCAGGTTCTCAGGAGGACCTCGTGCATGAGTCAGAGGAAGCAGGGAGAGGGGTTTTTTCTTGGCAGGTGGCACCCTGAGCTCTTCCCAAGCTGGGGAGGGGGAAGTGGGGCCATGCTCCTCCTCTTCTGGGCTCAAATCCCTCATTTGAGGATGGTGACTGCTGTACACCCGAGTTGCAGGGCACTGGCTGCCAGGAGGCAGAGGATGGAGCAGCCCATGGGGCAAACTGCCTTTGGGCAACTGCTGGCCCCACTCACCCCTGACAGGGCTTTCTACAGGTTCCTGGCCAACACCTGCCCAGGGGACAGCAAGGGCTGGCTCAGTTGGGCTTGCTCCACCCCTCTGCTCTCCCCACGCCTGCATATGAGGGTAGAGAGTGCCTTGGGAAAGGGGCATCAGCCACAAGCACAACCTCCTCCACCGTGCAGCAGGGCTGGGGCACAGGTGGCAGGATGCCTTAGCACAGAGCTCCTTGAAACGTG
>NW_008677316.1:8698-9036 GCF_000695815.1 Acanthisitta chloris
TGCTTGGTGAAGAGGATGGCAGTGTCCCAGTACTCGGGGTGCTTGTCGCTGACCTTGTTCCACTTCTTCTGCCAGGCACAGAAGTTGCGGAGGGTGAGGGCAGCGTTGCTGGTGACCTTGGGCCCCTTGTCATCCTGCCCGATCAGGAGGAACTTGACCACGGAGATCTGGATGGGGTTGCGGATGCTGGGATGCTTGTAGAGCCGCGCGGCCGTGGCCATCAGGGTCAGCAGGTAGTGCTGCAGGTCATCCCCGTGGAACTTCACCATCGACTCGTCGGCCACCACCAAGGTCTCCACGTACCGCGGGACCGAGGCAAAGCGCTTGGCCCGACCCCC
>NW_008677317.1:0-1350 GCF_000695815.1 Acanthisitta chloris
CCACCTTCTGTCCTTCTCACCCACCTTGTGCTCCTTCACCTCTTGCCCTTCTCACCCACCTTCTGCTCCTCCCTCTCCTGCTCTTCTCACCCACCTTCTGCTCCTTCACCTCCTGTCCTTATCCAGCTCCTGGTCCTCTTCTCACCCACCTTCTGTCCTTATCCAGCTCCTGGTCCTCTTCTCACCCACCTTCTGTCCTTATCCAGCTCCTGGTCCTCTTCTCACCCACCTTCTGTCCTTATCCAGCTCCTGGTCCTCTTCTCACCCACCTTCTGTCCTTATCCAGCTCCTGGTCCTCTTCTCACCCACCTTCTGTCCTTATCCAGCTCCTGGTCCTCTTCTCACCCACCTTCTGTCCTTATCCAGCTCCTGGTCCTCTTCTCACCCACCTTCTGTCCTTATCCAGCTCCTGGTCCTCTTCTCACCCACCTTCTGTCCTTATCCAGCTCCACTCTTCTCACCCACCTCCTGCCCCTCTTCTCACCCATCTCTCCCTCATCCACCTTCTGTCCTCTTCCACCTCCTGTCCCTCTTCTCATCCTCTTCCACCTCCCACCTCTTTTCTCCTCCACCTCCTGTTCATCTTATCCAGCTCCCATCCCTCTCCTCCACCTCTCCCTTCTCCCCAACCTGTCCCTCTGCTCCTCCACCTCGGGCCCTTGGGTGCTCCCATGTCCCACTTGGCCTCATGCCCCGGAGGGAGCTGTGCTGGGTGATAAGAGCCTCGTGTGGCTGGAGGACCTGGGCTGGGCTCTTATCTCACCACACATCTGGGCAGCTCCTGGGGGTGTCCTCAGCACCACGTGAGTGTCACCACCCCCTGTGTGTCCCACCCCGTGGGAGTGTCCAATCTCATGTGAGAGTGCGTCGACCCGACGTGAGTGTCACCCACTCCATGTGTGTCACCAACTCCATGTGTGTCCAACCCTGTGTGTGTGTCAACCCCACGTGAGTGTCACCAACTCCATGTGAGTGTGTCCAACCCTATGTGTGTGTCACCAACTCCATGTGAGTGTGTCCAACCCTATGTGTGTGTCACCAACTCCATGTGAGTGTGTCCAACCCTATGTGTGTGTCACCAACTCCATGTGAGTGTGTCCAACCCTATGTGTGTGTCACCAACTCCATGTGAGTGTGTCCAACCCTATGTGTGTGTCACCAACTCCATGTGAGTGTGTCCAACCCTATGTGTGTGTCACCAACTCCATGTGAGTGTGTCCAACCCTATGTGTGTGTCACCAACTCCATGTGTGTCCAACCCTGTGTGTGTGTCACCAACTCCATGTGTGTGTCACCAGCTCCATGTGAGTGTGTCTAACCCTATGTGTGTCACCAGCTCCATGTGAGTGT
>NW_008677318.1:0-5171 GCF_000695815.1 Acanthisitta chloris
TCCAACCCCTAAATTCTATGGTTCTCAGTTTTGTGAGAACTTTTCTTAGAGAATTCTTTTTGAAATCCAGCTTTAGTGCTTACAGAAGATGAGGTCCCTTCTTCACTTCCAGCTGCCTTTCAATATAGAGAAATAATCTTGTATCATAATTTGACTGATACAGGGTGGATTTTTTAAACAATGTTTAAATGCCATAGGACTTCAGCCTCTATCAGTTGTACCAGCCACTATACAAATATGTAGAGAGCTGGTGTTTCAGTGCTCAAAACCTTTACAACATAAATAGCAAAGACAGGCATGAGGCAAACAGCAATATATTGATTATTGGCACATACAGGCTAATATACCTCTCATCCTGTTATGCTGTTCCTTTGCTTATTTTAGCATCTAGTGTAGTATGCATAAATAATCTCTAGTCTTTATCATGAATTTCTTTACACTTCATTTTCTGCCTTTCACTCTTATTGTAAATTTAGCTTCCAATTTTAGTTCAGTCCGTTCAGCAGCCTCAGGAAGTCATTCTTACTTACAGTGCATTTGTTATTGTTAGGTGTTGTCTTCAAAGGTATTGGAGTCTCAAAGAAGTGCTTGGCCTGCTATGTGTTGTCTGTGCTCTGCTCCTGGAGCCAGAGCTGATGCATTCCTTGTAACTTTGCCTGTATTGCTACCAGGGGCTCTGCTCTTGTAGTCCTAGGCATGTTTCTGAGAGAGGGAAGGAACTGCATCTTGATGCCCACCTGTGGTGTGAAGGGTCAAGTGGGTTATATTGCCTGAAACTCTGTACTCTTGTGTTATTCCCCTCTTTGTTGCTGCAGATGACAAGTTTGCAGAATTCTCTTGTGTTGTTTCCCTCTTTGCTGCTGCAGATGACAAGTTTGCAGAATTCTGCCTACATTCAGCAGAATATAGTTCTGTTTTTCTGGGGAATAAAAAGGCATATTCAAGTTCAACAAGTAGAGTCTGTCTCCTGTCTCAAGTTGTTTTTTCTATTTTTCTGCATGTTTCAAGTACTTCAAAGCTGTTAGTGTCCTTAGGAGATGTTGCGTTTCCCTCTTTGCTGCTGCAGATGACAAGTTTGCAGAATTCTGCCTACATTCAGCAGAATATAGTTCTGTTTTTCTGGGGAATAAAAAGGCATATTCAAGTTCAACAAGTAGAGTCTGTCTCCTGTCTCAAGTTGTTTTTTCTATTTTTCTGCATGTTTCAAGTACTTCAAAGCTGTTAGTGTCCTTAGGAGATGTTGCCTACCAAGAGGCTTTTTGTTTTGAAATTTCAGTTAGGCAATGGATTGACAAAATAAACAAATGGGTTGAGGGGACATTTAGTTTTCATATGTTATGCTCAAGCTGTGTGCTTCCCAAAAACTCTATGATTCTATGACATAGAATCGTAGAATTATTTGGGTTGGAAGGGATCATCTAGTTCCAGCCCCCCTGTCATGGGCAGGGACACCTTTTGCTGGACCAGGCAGCTCAAAGCTCTATCCACCCTGACCTTGAACACTTCCAGGGGTGAGGCATCCACAGCTTCTCCAGGCAACCTGTGGCAGTGCCTCACCACTTTACCCTCTGGGTAAAGAATTTCTTCCTGTCAGTTTGATGCCATCCCCCCTTGTCCTGTCTCTCCATGCCCTTGCGAAAAATCCTTCTCCAGCTCTCTGGGAGCCCCTTCAGGCACTCAAAGGGGCTCTAAGATCTCTCCAGAGCCTTCTTTTCTCCAGGCTGAGCAGCCCCAGCTCTCTCAGCCTTTCCTCCTAGCAGAGATGCTCTGGCTCTCTGACCGTCTCTGTGGCCTCCCCTGGACTTGTTCCATGAGCTGTATCCACTTTTATCACCTGGATCAGACCAGGGATTATTGTACAGCACAGCATTACATAGGACAGAAGCTGTTCCATGCCACCTTTTCCTTCAGTGCTTACTCACCAGGTTGTAAATCTACAGGTTTAAATCCCTGAATACACTTTCCCTCATTCAAATCTGAAGTTGTGTGGGATTCTTCTGTGCAGTATGCTGGGAAAGTGGCTAATGAAGTTAAATTGACAATTTACTTAACATTTGAGAGGAGAGAGGAAATGCTGGTAAGAGATTTTGCTCTGTTGTGACAGCAGTGACTGGGATGTTGGAAAGACAAGCTGTGTTTTTGCAGTATCCATAGAAAAAGTGTTGGTCATGTGCTGTTACCATGGAAATATTCAATGTGGATTTTAGAAATAAGGTAAATTTCTGGACAGAGTGGAAAGACAATTATGCTTTTCATAGTACAAGGCTGCTCAAGCTGTTTGACAGGATGGATTGACGAAAGAAAACTGTGGAGGATTTAGCATCTTCATCTCTCTAAACTTGATGAGAGAAAAGAAAATGTATGAAGCCTCAAAGACTATACGTATCAATAACTTAAAATTTCTGGTGAGCTGCTTCATTGATGCTCACTGTTTTCTTTTGCCACCGTTAAGTTCTGCAGCCTACAAGGACTTTTATCAGAACATGTTTCCCCATTCTGTGGTCACTATTTAATGTATTGCAGAGGAGCTGGACAAGGTCTAACCACCTTTGCTGCCTGGTCCAAGAACAGAAAAAGCTAAATAATTGTAAAAAGATTGTTAGCAGCAGAACATTAATTTTTTTCTGTCCTCTGGCAGAGAAGTTGTCTCGAGCAGTCCAAGTTGTGAAGGGGTGAGTCACTGGCAGCAGCTCATGGTGCCTGGTGCCAGCTCTGTTTTGTGTGTGTGACACAGGCTTGAAATAGAAAATTCAACCACTACAGTGACTACCTTAGACTTCCCTTTCATCCTGAAGCAGCATCAGTGTCTCCTTTGCTATAAAACCTCCTTTTGCAGATACAATTTCGAGATTAAATACTTTCTTTTTCCCAGAGAAAAATGTTTAAATTATTGTCTTTTTTTTTATCCCTGCCGTAGAAAATGAAAATAAAATGGGGCTTTAAAAGAAAGTAATTAAGAAAGGCATTAGTTATATGACCGTGATGTTGGTTTAAGTCTTATCTATTCCTTTCTTAAAGAAAAGAAAGCTTGTGCCTTATAAAATGGATAATCTGACTAATGCCATGCAGTTTTTCATGCTTGGTTCTTTTCATGTTTTAATTTGCAATTTTATGCAACAGTCTGTGTCAGTTTCTGTTCTAAATATAGAACTAGTGAAAATCATTCATCGATTGGAAAAGAATATTTTTCCTCAATTAAAACTTTCAGTTGTCATTAAAAACAAGTGGATTTCAAAGCCTGCAATCAAAGGTATTTATGAAGAGATCTGTTGGCAACCTGTCTTGAACTTCTTAGTGTATTATTGCCTCAAATCTTAGGCTGATGTTGGTTTTTAAAGGATGCTAAGAGCTGGTTTAGGAGGGGGTTGATAGCTTATTTCATGTGCAAGTTAGAAAAAACTCTATTATTCTATACAAAACTATTTCATGCTCTCAGTGCCAGTAATGGAGCATTGCACAGCAGGGAATTCTCACCTGCCTGTCCTGCTCTCCTCAGTCCCTGATACAACAGGATATTCAGTGCTAAGGTGCACTTTAAAACTAGGTAGTGAAGGAAATTGGAAGAAAAGGAATATGGGAATGCTCCCTTTGTTGTATCTTTTGGATACCTGTGAAGTTGGATTTTAATGAAGCAAAACCATTTATGCTCCATCTTGTTCTGATTTTTTTGGTTTGAGGAATGTGTCCTCCTGTGCTGGTTTGGGCTGGAGTGGCGTTAACTTTCTTCACAGTGGCTAGTATGGGGCTATGCTTAGGATTTTTGCAGAACACAGGGGTGATAATACAGAGATGTTTTTGTTATCGCTGAGCAGAGCTTACACAGAGCCAAGGCCTTTGCTGCTTTCGGTACTGCCACACTGGCAAGGAAGTTGGGGGTGCATTGGAGATTGGGAGGGGACACAGCTGGGACAGGGGAAGATTGGGAGGAGACACAGCTGGGACAGGTGACCCAAACTGACCCAAGGGATATTCCATACCATAGGACATCATGCTCAGGATATAAGGTGGGAGGAAGAAGGAGGAAGGGGGAACATCTGGAGTGATGGTGTTTGTCTTCCCAAGGAACCATTATGTGTGATGGTCCCTGCTCTCCTGGAGATGCTGAACACCTCCTGCCCAAGGGAAGCAGTGAATTAATTCCTTGTTTTTCTTTGCCTGTGTGTGCAGCTTTTGCTTTCCCTATTAAACTGTCTTTATCTCAACCCATGAGGTTTTCTAGCTTTTACCCTTCTGATTCTCTCCCCCATCGTGTTGGTGGGGAAGTGTGTGAGTGACTGTGTGGTTTTTGGCTGCTGGCTGGAGTTAAACCACAACACCTCCACATGTCCAGATTTGAGGTCCTCCGTGGATATGGAATGTGGTATTAGCAAATATAGTTTGATAGGAGCAGTTTAGGAAATATATTTGGGCTTTGTGTGTTTATTTGGTGTTTCCCATATATTTAGCTCTATGTCTTTGCTCTGATCCATGAGATTTTGCTTGTATTTAATTGATGTTTGTGGATTGCAGTTGCTCTGCACAGCTTAAAGGAACAAACTCCTGCTCTTCTTTGGACTTCAGATGTAAATGTAAATAGTAACAAATAGCGAATCTTGTTTTAAGCTATGTTAAAGCTTCATTATTCTAATTTTCTTGCTCCTCTGACTCTTTTGCTTCAGCAGTACTTTTCACACATTGTGATAGTTTGTGCTGAGAGTGTAGCCTTGGTTGGGCTGAGAAACCCAAATATGCTGCAGTGTATTTATTTGACTCCAAGCTACACAGGTTTGTCAGCAATAAAAGATACAGCTAAGTCGTCATGTTGTCTTTTATTGCTGCACTATCTGCCAGTGCCCAGACTGCTAGTAAATACCAAACTGAGGACATTTCCTGTAAGGATTCCATTTTTGTAAAGCTTTTTGTTGACTCTTACAATGGAAACCTTAGTTTCCATTCTGCCTTTGTTATACGTGAGAAATACATAATCTATTTTTACATCAGTAGACATAGAAAACATGACTTCTCTGTTTTCTGTTATTTTCCACAATCTATACTTGAAAAAGGAATCCACATACCAGAAATTAATTTGAAGATCCTAAGCAGCAGGTAGGGTCACTGTCGTGGAAAACCACAAACTTCTGTCTTTTTTCTTTGGTCCTACTTTATGGCCGTGGCAATCCCAGGCACAGCTA
>NW_008677319.1:0-2042 GCF_000695815.1 Acanthisitta chloris
GTTGGTGGTTGGGGGGTGGGATGCCCCTGCCAAGCAGCACCACCCTGCCTGCAACCAGCTGCCTGCCTGCCTGACCAAACGCTTCCGAAGAGAATGCATTCCTCCGGTTGACAAGGTTTTGACGAGTTCTCCAAAGCTCCTTTTTATTAATCAGCCACCAAGGGTTTTCCTCTGTCTGCAAATGAAGCGCCCGCTGTCTCTACTGTTTATAAACACGGGCGCGTTTCTTTGAACGGGTTCTGTAGCTCGCCCCTTCAGGTAATATTTGCAGACCTTATGGGATGTGATACGGAGAGCGGATCCTTACTTTATTTCTTTATTCATTTGGGACGGAGAGGGCATACTTTTGCTCCTATTCTGCTTCAGAATGGACTCCATGGTATGTCAGGTGTGTCAAAACAAAACAAAGCAAAAAAAAAGAAAGATAAGCACAATAAAATGAATGTTCCTTAAACTACACGGTCGGTTCTGCTATGAAGGCTTGATTTGCTTTGCCTTTGTCTAACTATCTGAAATAATATTTGGTCTCTAATCAGAATAAGACTTTAACGGGAGTTCAAAGGGAGCACGAGAGTGAGGTCTTGGTTAGTTAGTTTTCAAAATTTCCTTTCAATTTTATCTTATATTTTAAGAAATCAGATTTTATTTTCGTGCTTTAAACACGGGGAAATTCGCATACATGTTTTCACACTAGTATATTTTACCAATATTTCAAATATTCGAAATACAACCCAGTACTCTTTATTCGCTTCGTAGCCTATACGTCTGAAATTTCTTTGGCGTTAATAATAGATCACTTGAAAGGATCAAGCTGAAATCTATTTTAAGGGGTGGAATTTATGCGGGAAGGACGTGTGTGTGTGTGTGTGTGTGTGTGTGGTGTGTTTGTGAGATGAATTACCCAACCTGATCTTGTGACACTACAAATACGTCAAAAGACCCTTTTGGCTTCACTGATTTGAAACCCCCTTTCCACACTTTTTACCGTGATCGATTGCTTTGGGGATCATGATTTTGGAGCGCCTTAAAGGCACATCATTTGCTTGGTGGTATTTTAGCAGGTATGACTTTTCTTCTGAAACACCAATCAGCTGGTTATTTAAAAAAAAATTATTTAAAATGAGATTCAAGTCATGTGAAGAAGGTAATTTATGTAGCTTAATATCTGTTCCTTTTCATATTCAAGCATAACGGGTCTCCTTTTGGTAATAAATGTCAGTCCTTTAATGGTGAATACATTATCCCGTTTAGCCTGTTGTATTTCATCGTCTGGAGTCTTTCACCTGCTCCTGCCTAATTACACTTTTTTTCCCTTTCCTCCCACCACGGCAGAATTAATAAATGTGCAAGCACTGGACTAAATGTCAATTCCAACACTTTATATTTTCAAAACCTCTTTCTTGTTTTGCTGAGGGGAAAAAAAAAAGGAAAAAGAGAAAGAAAAAGGGCATTTTAGCACATTTCCATGCAGCCCAGGTCATCCGGTTTTCCCACGGTATTACCTGCCCTTAAAAACAATTTCCATGGGCTTCCCGCTCGCTCCCTTGAGCGTCCGTAACGTGCCGTTCCGAGACCCGGAGCCTTCACTGACTTTTTCATTTTATCTGGACAATGTTGACGGTAGCGAAGCTGTTTAACAAGCAGAGGTTGGAGTAACACCGAGAAGTTTCAGCACAGGGAAGGGGAGGGGGGCATTAATCTGTCGTATTTTGCATCTAATATATTTTGCAATAGCCACTCTGATGCTATAATTGCAAACTGACGCAACTAATGTGTGTTAAGTTACAGACCTCAACCCAGCATGACTTTGGTTTCTCTACTCGAGGCACAAAAGTCACCATTGTGAAGGTTCATAGAGGGATTTGGGGGTTGTGTTTGTGCGTGTCGGGGGGAAGCAACGGTTTTAGGGAGGCAGAAAGATCATTTTTCCCCTTGTTGTCTTTGGATACCACCCAGAAAGAGTCCTTGGCGCTTGGGCTTCAGGCACCCGGTCGCACGGCAGGACTACGTCTCCCGAGCGCCCTAACTCTGCCGCCTTACCC
>NW_008677320.1:0-348 GCF_000695815.1 Acanthisitta chloris
TCCCCGAGCCCCTTATCTTTAATAGACACTGTAGAAAGTTCAGGGCTTCTCTACCAATCAGATAGGAGTGATAAAGGCATCTCACAACACTGGCAGTGTCTAAATGACCATGAGACTCTTAGGAGGCAGCTACCAAAAGCTGAATTATAGTGATGCTGGAACAATCCATCACCAGTGATGGGCTGCATTCTGCTCACCAGTGTAAACAAAGAGGGAGTTACAAAGGGAATTACAGGAGGGATGGTTGTTGTGGAATTGGTACAAGATAATCCTGTTAAATTCTTTCTGTTTTGCCTTTGAATGCACCCAGGGCTTGTTGCTCCTGCCGTGGTGAACCTGAGGTGGTCA
>NW_008677320.1:369-993 GCF_000695815.1 Acanthisitta chloris
AAGGGACTTTCCCCTTATGAAAGACATTATTCTGACCTGGATCCCTTCTTCCCTGGTGAAGCACTTACAATGATAAACTGGAATGTGGTCTTGATCTTTTTGGTCTCCTACTTACCTGTCATCTGCACTATCAGCTTCATAGCCAAAGTCCACAGGGTCTAGAATGAAGCACTGACTTGAAGGCATGGGCAAGCAGATGGTTTCTTAGGGCCTCATCCAGGCATCTCTTTATTTGTCTCACATGGACAGGTATGGCTCCCAGCCTTAAGAAAGCAATAAACTATAGAGCCTGCTTTAGAGGGAGGGCCATCAAAGGCTGGTTCATAGGCAGTCATCAGGCAGAGGCAGCAAAAAGGTGTAATTATAACAGGAAACCTGAACAGACCTTCTAGTTTCAATGAATTGCTCTTCATACACAGGTTTTTTCTTTCATGTTTTGTTCTTGTTATTTTTTAAATTTCACATTTCAAATATGATTTAAGAAAGCAGTCTCCACCAGGTCTCCTGAATTTGCTTTGATTGATTTGTAAATCTGTGAGGACATGGTTGAGTTACTTTTTTGAGTATGCCCAGACATTGTAATACATCACAGTTGTGGGATTTGTGAGGGCCATATTTCAGCTG